>NW_011942215.1:13375-79664 GCF_000187425.2 Metarhizium robertsii ARSEF 23
TTTAAAAATAAAAAACTTTTATTTATATTAAAAAATAATAAAAAATCTTATTTTAAATTTTATAATTAAAGCTTTTATATAATTATTATTAGGTTTAAAGTTTAGCTTATACCTTTAAAGTAATATATTATCCGTGCAACACCCCTCAGGTACTTGGTGCTACTTTTGCTATATATCTCAGGGATCCAGTATATTATAAATCGGACTAAACTGGTGGCAGGCATTGATCACGCTCTTCTGTGGCCATGTAATAGTGGCACTACTTACCATGGTCATCGGTTTCCCAGGACTCTACCATCACATCTCCTTTCCAGTCGCCACCAGAATAGCTTGGGGCTTCTACGGGTCCATCTTTGTGGTACTGAACCGTATTATCCTGTCGATTGTATGGTGCGGTGTTCAGTCGTGGCAAGGCGGACTCATGACGTACGTTTGCCTTCGCGCTATTTGGCCAGGTATAGACAATCTTCACAACACGATTCCAGAAAAGACTGGCATGAACTTGCAGCAATTTATTGGGTTTGTTGTTTATTTCGTCATCCAGCTGCCGTTTGTGTTTCTTAACCCTTCACGGCTGAGATACCTGACATATATCGGGAGTGTATCCGGGTGCATAGTCCAGGTCATCGTTGCTGGCTGGGCCTGCGCTACAATGGGCCCTGGCGGCTTTGGAGATGTCATAGCGGACGAAGCATCTCCTCTTGTCGGTTCACAGGTGCCATGGGTGGGTGTGTACTCAATCAGTGTCACCATTTCCAGTATGATCGCTGGAGCGCTCAGCACCTGCGATTATACGCGTTTCGCAAAACGTCCCGCCTCGGCTCTGTGTCCACAAGCCGTTGGGTTTGTTCCGGCATGGGGGTCTAATATCCTGGGCATCCTGACCGTGGCTGCTACACAGCAACGATACGGCGACAGATTATGGAGCGTGGCCCAGCTGCTTACTGCCATGCAGAATACGAATCCTGCGACCGAGACTCGCGTTGCTGTATTTTTTGCTGCTTTCGGCTTCTTTCTATCACAAATTTCACTAAATGTGATGGGCAATACGTTTTCTGGCGGCACTGACATTGCATCCCTACTACCAAAGTATATCAATATTCGGCGTGGGCAGCTCTTTACGGTTTTCCTCGGTCTCGTTATTAATCCCTGGTACCTACTTAGTGGTGCTACTATTTTCGTATCCGTCATGTCGGCGTATGCAGTCTTCTTGCAACCCTTTATTGGCATTCTGCTAGCGCATTATTTTGTCGTGCAGAAGAGGCGTATAAAAGTGTCAGATTTGTATACTCTGGATTCTCAGGGAATTTATTGGTATACTTGTGGCGTCAATTGGCGATCAGTACTTGCGGTATGTGCGTACCTAGTCCCGCGAGAAAGGAGTCATCCTAACATACCAGCGAGTGGGTTGCTGCTGTTGCACCGCACATACCGGGTTTCCTTATGACAGTCAACCCGTCAATTAAAGTTTCAACAGGAGTACTGCAGTTGTACTACCTGTCTTCCATGACAGGTTTCTTGATAGGTCAGAACTCCCTGCCTCCGCACGCTAAAGTCATCTCTAACTAGAACGTCTAGCATTTTCCCTTACGGTTGTTTTGCACTCAATATTCCCAGTAAAGGCTCAATCCATGTATATTTATTCATCTACATTTGATTTTACAAGAGAAGAAGTTGAGGATTATATCAAACAATATGAGCGTTAGTGTTCGACTTCGAATACCGGTATGATGCAAAAAACATTCCCCGAAGCAGAACCTTGAGAAATAGAAATTAAAGTTCACGCATGACGATTGAAGCTCGAGCGACTTTCAAATTTACAAAGTTGGCCAAGTAACAATTCAAGCAGTCTCTATCCTATTATACTCAACAGTGAGATTTTATACTTGGCAGTGTCTAGAGTCCTAGACAAGTCTTTACTGTGAATAATCCTACAGTACCCCCTGCTCGTGACACAGCACGATTGTATGGTACAGCCCGGATAAAATGAAAGACTCTTGATTTAATACATAAGGAGTGCAATAATACGAACCTAAATACTTGTTGTAATACTGCTGCCAGGTGGGCAGCACTATAGCGATGGCTGTTGCCCCGAAGAAGCAACTTGACTTTGACATATTGACTCTTTGACTGAAAAGTGGGCAAGATATAGCTCTTTATCGCTGGCGTCAACGACTGTCACTAAGCTGGGACAATAGTCTACAACGCCCGTCTCACGAAATAATCGTTATACACTCGTGGCTCGTGTTTACCCGTGTTGCTATTACTTTTTAGGCCTTGGCCAGCATGAGAGGTAGCTTCAAGTGCACTAAAAACTACAGAAACCGCATCGCATTGGTTTTAAGCTCTATTAGTATGCGTTTAACCTTGCGTTGGCATGTCTCTTCCAGGTTTCGCGGCAGATACAGAAACTTCCTTGATAGCCGCTTTGTTAGGACATCAAGCCAGCCTATCTAATGGACGGAATGTCCACCTGAAACTAATAAAAGCGTCAGCAAGCCATCGGTATATCAATCAAAGTAGTACTATCTCACACAACAGCTCCCCTTTACCCCGATCCCTAGCTTGCGGGTGACCGTGGAAATGCAAGAGACATTGTCGCTTATTACCGCGTTTACTTAGCCGTGTGCTGAGCATGTCCGACTTCCTCATCGAATCCGGCATAAGTCAACTCAAAACTGTGTGGCATTTTCTTGCCCAGAATATTTCTTTGTGACTCCCAGCATCTGATGCCAAAGAGTTCTGGTTGAGAAATCCACGGTCCTTGAGATTTCCTGCTTGGCACTGCGACTGGTCCATGCATTTGGGCGACTCATTTGTCGTCCTTGGTGTCCAGTACGCATATCACAGGGAAAGAGCGTGTGCCTTGTTGCCTCAATTTTTTGCTCAAGTGCTTGCCATTTTACATTGAACGTTGGCCAACCACGTCGGCATACGACCTAATGCTCGGTTGCACAGGCACATGAGAACTTTGACGCGCCTGCTGGGGATTAGTGGAGGTATTGTTATTACTACTAATAACTAATATTTATTCTTCTCGCTACTCGCTCAATCGTTGATTTTATTAGGAAGATAAAAATGGTATCTAACACTCCCACGATTATCTTGCTTTGCCAGAGGAACTCTACCCACCACTCGATATGTAGGCCACAAGGACTGCTTGAATATTCTGCCGTGAATCTCCTTGAAAAATCTTGACCCCTGGCCGTTTACAACAACTATTCGAAATTAAACCACCAAGATGATATATGAACCAATTCAAGATTTATTTTCTATATGGGCCAGAGACTGTGTCTGTTAAACGCACAAGTGCCATTCCAACGTTTCCATGCCGAGATAGTTTCCAATAAATCCCCGATGACCCCAATGCAAGTTTGCCCCCAAAGCTGCGGCCAACAAAAATCCGGTGACCAAGTCGTCGTTTTTGAGCATCATGGTTTATCGATCAATAGTTGTAGAGAATTTCAGTATAGATATCCCTCCGTAACATTTTATCTGTCTCTTAATGGAAGCTGCCGAGCCCTTCGACTTCTCAAACACAAGCAACACCTTGATATCCTCGAATGATGCCCCCAATTTCACCAGGTATCCTTTCGTCTTTGGTTTCAAAACAAAATGGACCGAAAACCACCACGATATTGGAATTGCCAGTTTGATTCGTCGACTGCGTCCCCCCGTGGTCGGTTTAGGAAGGCCAGATCGTCTGGAAGCCGCAAGTATGGCCTGTCGTGCCAGGTTGCACAGAATGGCAATTGTCCAAACCATGGACAGCGCAGTGGCATAAGGCTCAATGGGGGCATAAATTCGTAGAATCGAGGCGCGCGACAAGTGATACGTGTGAACGGCGGCTAGTAAAGTCCGATTCAGTCCTTGAGCCGCCAGGGTAACAACAGAGTCGGCATCGCAACTAGGCTGCATGCAATGAGTGCCAGAGACGGAAGCATTCATGTTGTATCCTTATCCTTCAACTCTGATAAAATAATGGCAAAAGAAAGATGATGGAATACACATTGTGTTTCCTGCAACTCTGCAACTTGTTATGCGTGGGGTGACGGCAGAATGCAGGCGTCTGTTGCACCACACGTCCGGCCAGGTCTCGTTCGTTCCGTCGCTCAGACCTGGTCACTGCGTCGTTTAGCTGGCAGCAAATCATTGGAGGCGAGTCATTGGATGACGAGAGCGGCGGAACTGGAGCTGGCTGGTTAGGAGTTGCACGAAAAACGCCGCTGGTGGTTGGCGATGTAAGCACAGTCCGTATGCCGACCTGTGGAGAGCAGGTAGAGACTTCAATCCCGTGTTCTAGAAGCACCAAAATCTGAATGGAAAGATTAGTTTTAAATTGCTATATATATATGGGTTCGCAATATTGCAATTCATCATGGGTGGACAGCTGATCAAGGCATCAACGATCTCACTAGTAGGTTTTCATGTACACCACCTCCGGGTAACATTATCTGCACTACCTTTTAGACAGGGACACACGGAACCGATTTACCACGAGTCGAGTCCAAGCTAAAGTTTTCGAGACAGAGAACCAGCGAATATTGGACCCGAAGCAACATGGCATTGTTTCTTTTGGGCCAAACGAAATACTTTGTCAGCGCGGGCGGCTCTTCAAAGTGACTGGAACTGAGTTGACGGATCCTCGCATGATGCTGAAGAGGTTTTTAGGATTGAAGGGTATCATAAATGGTCTCTGTGAACTCAGTGTGGGTTATGAACTTATGAATAAGATCTAAGAGATGAGTGTATCAGCATAACCATTTTCTTCCCAAGGCTAACTAATTCTACCTTGATTCCGTGGTTTGCAAGGACTCTATCGATGCGCACCGACGTTGATTGGCATGCAATAACAGAGCCAGGGCAACAAAGAGGATCTAATCTCAACCCTTCTAACACGCCTACAGCATGAGTTTCTCCCTTCATTCAAGGTGGGAGGCTGGAGCTACGCTATCAATCCTGATGAATGGCATTTCTCAGGAGAGGAAGAAGAAGTTTGGGCAAAATTGGGTCCTTGCAGGCGTTTAAAACTAATAATAACACTTGTAAATTTACAAAATTTCATTGGACCTAACGAGCTACATTCCAGCCTCCCGGACCATGACTCCCCGCCTGGTTCACCCAACATGCATACTCTCCACCACCTACTTGCGCGACCCAAGTTCTGCCAACACACATATTGCCACGGTCCTCGACAAGAGAGGGGTGCCGCTTCACTGAAAGAAAACACCCAAAGGGCATTGGTGGAAATAAATCTTCAATGCATCCGTCATTTCCGCCTTGAATGCCATTCGCCACCATGGAGCTGCAAAAGCCTGCTATCGAACTAATAGAATCAAAGTTGACAGCACATATTTGCAGCGTCGAAAACGCAATGACTCTCTTGAAGGTACCATTCAGTATGCGGCTGTATGATACGCGCGCCTTGTTGGTTTAAAAAAATGTGTCACACCGCACATCGCACACCGCCTCTCGTCCCTCATAAAGGAGGGTGGTATTGTGAGCGTAGAGTAGAGGCTCTTTCATTGTATTTCACCACAATGGAATTCAACTTGATAACAACCCGGTGGGATAAGTGTGGTGATACAGCTACGCCTAGGAGAAGAGCATGGTAGAACAGAAGAAACAGCTAAATAGAAGATGATCTGAATTTTAATTTTTTACTGAGAGCAAGCGAAAGTATGGCCCCCACGCCTCTACATCACTATTCTCATGCTCGTTTACGTAACGATTTTTCTTCGTCATGGAACTCGTTCAAGTAGGGGCCACAAATAACCATCCAACCAACTGTTTCGTATGTAGATGTTCTTGGTGTAACGCATCGTGACAAATCGAATTGACCAACCCACGCCGCAGACCTTATCAATTGATACCGAAACAGGCCCAGGCCGGCGAAAGTGGCGGCCCCACCTGCGCCGTTTCCGCCCGAGTTTTTGACAGAGTGGGCGGTGCATGTCCGGTGGTCGCTCCGGCCCCTCCAGCGTCCCGTTAGACCGCCGAGAACTCCTCATGAGCCTTCCTCCACCACGAGAATGGGCAAAGTGTGAAGTTTCAACAATGCTAGATTTTAGGCGAGCAGGGCCATGTTGATTGAAAATGGATCAATATGACTGAGCTCAGAGCTAGGGTTGATGATGCCACATTTCTCGAAACGATGCTTTCGCCTCAAGGTCAAGCATGTTTTTGGTATTTGCCGATACCGTTGTGTTCCGCAATTACGCCAAAGGCCCATTCCAAGTCATCCAGTGAGAATGCCTGACAAGGCGTGGAGTCGAACTGGCCCAACTCCGCCGCAGCCTTCCATGGACAAATTACGGAGCCCCCTTGGACAAGTTCAACGAAAACCGCAGGGGCCGAGTTAAGCCGCAGAAGAAGGTCCAGAGTGAGCGCCCACCTCGACCAAACTTGACCTAGGCACACCAGTTGAGCCGTTTCAGGCTACTTTGCCAAGTCCATGGGGGTATTGGAATCCTCGGAGAAAATAAGGCGCCGGTGGACGAGCATTCGGTTTTTGGAGAACGGACAACGTAAACCAATGAGACGGAGCGTGTCTATATTGTCCACAGCACTAAAAAGTGGTGTTGCAACACTATTCTAGCCCCAGGAGGTAGTTCGTAGAGTAAGTGCTGCTATATGATTGGCCACATGTACCCGGTGAGCGATATTTGCCATTGGTAATAGTATATGTAAGTGCTCCGCCCTCTGTATCTTTGTCTTATTCCTCATCCAGTGACTCCCAGCCGCTTAGGTCTGCCTGGCAAGTGAGGAAGAAACGAACTGCATAATACTATCGAAATCCACAGACACAACCCCCTGAACCATGAGACATAGACATGCAGCACCCACAAGGCTGTCGTAGTCTTGCCATCGGGCTATGGAGGCTCACGCCTGACAGACTGTGTCGCTTGGGAAGAATTGGGGGATAATGTGATGACTCGGAAGGGTGGGAATCGAATCGAAAATGAGCAGATACCTAGTCCATGGCAGGTACTACAAAAATTTACATCGGCTATTCTGGGAGAAAAAGTATAGATTATAGCTCCCACTTAAAGTTCAAACTCGACGCAGAGTAAAAGAACGATTTGACTATCAGAAAATGCATAGAACATGGGAGGAGGGGGCATGTACAATCCAATAGGATCAAAAGAGGTGGTCATCCCGGTTGGAAAACTAAGGGACCTGATGATTGATGAGGAAGAAGACAACTTAATAAATGTCAAAGCCATCTCACTTGCATCTATTTTATAACATTGTAAAGAGAGTGTTTGTATGGCTTTAGCAAGTCTCACCGCGAAAGAGCTATAAAAATAGTTACCACTTAACGTTCAAGAGCGACATAATTGGATTTACAGTCTTCCGGACATTGTATACCAAGGCTGGAAAGGAATTATTCCGCAAGAAATACAAAATTACGCATACAACAATACAGACAAGAAGGCAAGAAAAACCAATACAATCCGAGAACCGCACAAACACAAATCTAGGTCATAGGCATAGCCCAAAAGGAAAAAAAAAAGTCTAGAACCGAGCTCAAGGCCCTTCAAATCTCGCCCTCCCAACAGCCCGTACCAATCTCAGAAGTAAAAATAATTCGCCAACAAAATAGCCGCTCAATGGCACCGGCCGCCATGGCCCGCTACAGGCTGAGGCTTCTTAAAGGCCTCGAGAACCCGCGGCAAGCCCAGCAACACGCAAGTAAAGACAAGATGCAGCATATTATCCCTCGTCAACCCCCTGCGACGAAATCGATCCCCCAGGAGAACCAGGGTGATGGCCAGAAAAACAGGCTGCAGGCGATGAACCGCCGACACGGAGGCGGACCCGACGGTGAGTACATCCAGCAGCGCCTAGACACCCCGTTCAACGTCAGCAATGCGTCCGGGGAGGGTGTTTTACGCCGTCTCCTTACTTACCGGGAGCCAGCAGCAGGAGCCGTGGAGAAGGGCTGATATGAAGGGCGCAAGGGAGTGATTTTGCAGCTGCGGCCAGCGTTTTGACGGTGAATCATGTGCATTCTTGGGCTCTGGCTTTGAGCTGTTGTGCGAAGTCTTGTCGCAGCACGACGACATGGTGGGCGACACGGAGTGTTGAATCTTGACAAAGAAGGAGTAGCTTGTGGTGTGCGGGATGAGAGAATGGAATATGGCAGAGTTTCCTGCCGACACACGAGGCGAGATGTAAAGGGAGATGAGGATTGAACGTCTGGTCGCCACGTGTCTGGACAGGCTTGTGGATGCGCGCTTTGTGCGTGTTTTGCATTGACCTGGGCGGTCCTCAATTGAATGTTAGCGCCATGTCTTTTAGCGCTTGGCACTTATGGAGACTTGATCAATTCAATTGATCAATGACATCTGGAGTTATGACTGGTATCCAATGTTGACTTGATTTGATGGCTGCATGTGAGTCCCGCTGCGACCAGACATTTCGACAACTATCAACTTCAGTGTGCGCCCATTGTGCCGGTTTCCACATGGCTGGGAAGCCTACATGTCAACGCAGTGTGATTTTATATTCAGAAGCAAAAATGGCTCTCAACGTCGTAGCGACTTATTGACGTGAATAGTATGCGCACCATGACGACGAATCCTAACATTGAAGCTATCCGCATCACAAAGCTCCCACTTTCCCACACCATCCCGACAGCATCTTGCGATCCAACATTCATCTTTCGCCTCGTGGCTCGCCAGTGAAGAATAGTCTAAAATGGCATCAATTCTCGACAGTCTCGCAAGAGCGCCCACAGTCCACCAAATCAGTCAACGCCACCGCCCAAGACGCCACGCTCGCAAAATAACCGTCTTGCAAGTCCCCAATGTCTCCAAGGGCGAAGCTCTGATGCCGACCGACTCGTTTCAACATGCGCATAGCCATCACTCTTTGACTCTCGTCAACACCCCACAACGACGCCATCTTCAGCTGCGGAACCATCATTACCGGCCCCAAATTACTGGTAGGCGCCTTGTCCGTAACCCTTTCCACAAACTTGTAAGCCCGTATAATCTCCTGGGTGTGCACCAGCAGTCCATCGCCATCGGCTACGTCGTCTCGCACCACGGCTAGTAAGCGGCAGGCAACTATACAAGCAGCGTGATACAGGGACAGCAAAGCCGCTTCCGGCATACTCGTGAAATGAGCCGGTGGGAACCTATCATGGGCGGCACTGGGTCCTGTTGGTGGCGAGGGCGAAGAAGCCGATGGCCAACTGTCTTTACAGATGCCATTCATCTCTTGAGTCGTCGAGGGTGGCATAAACTGCTGTTCCCACTGCAACAGCTTGGCCACGGTTGCTTCGGCCAACGCTCTCAATTGCACTTTGGCCCTTGCCGCCAAGTCACGCGTTCGTGTGACCCCATGGGCGGTGGCCAAACACGCCTGAACGTCAAATAAAATCGTAACTATTTGGTCAAACACGTTGGGGGGGTGAATCTCAAACGGGATGCACGTCCATTCAGGCGAGGCAAACCCCGAGAGCTTGTTCTCGTACATGGTGGCGATGAACTGCAGACAATGCCACAAGTTAGCCCGCATACCACACGGACACATGATTCAGCCGAGGCAGCAGAGACGTACCGCTTGGAATCGTAGATGGCAAAATATCCTGTGCATGAAGCCCTCGTGACAGGCACGTGGTCCCGCGGCCTCTAGCAGAGTTGACGCGCCGTGAACATGTTTGAGCCAGGCACCCTCGGCAGTGTCCGCCCATGTCTCAAAGTGAATGAGCATGACGGCAGAGCATACATTGGATTCGGTTGCTGCTGGCGCTGTGTGCGACAGCGCCGCCTGCAAGCCTGCCAGTGCTCTGGCATACCACTTGTACGCTTCCGTCTGAATCGACCTATCGCGGGCCCATGTCGCGTAGCTCAGCATTGATGCGGAGCGGATGGATGTTTTGGCAAGTGAGTTTCCGGGGGATGATGTATATTGCGGTAGCCTTTCCAGCCAGTTGGCGTTGGGGGAGATGGGGAACCTCACGCCGCTCAATTGGCCGAATGATTCGACGAAATGGGAGACGAACAATTGGTCAAATGCCGTTGCTCTACACGACCTCGGGTCGGAAACCAGGGGGATATGCACAAATGCATTTCTCGGTGTCACGGGGCCAAGGGCGGCGGATGCTGTGCCCGGGTGGTGTTCAGGGACCGCTTCGGACGATGACTCTCCCGATTGCACATGCACGAAAAATGCTCCCGTCCGGGGTCCGGGGCATCGGAGGCCCCTGGTGGTGCATTTCTCGCATTGCGGGAATGCCTCATCGCACTATGGCAAGTCGCATTAGCAAGGCGACGGTCAGTGAGTGACATGCGGCCATGCTCGCCTTCACTTTGCGTCGGCGGCAGTTGGAACATCCTCTGCTCCTACCGGCAACATTAACCATGTCGTCTTATGCGGGATAGAGAGTTGCAGGATTCATACAGCCCAAGGCCGGGCTGAACGCCGACTGGCAGTCCTTTTGTGTCGTCAATGGGAGCATCACATTGGGAGGTGTCGAGCGTGAATGTCCAGCTGGTGCCTGGTCGCAGGTCATGACGGCGTGTTTCGTCCATGGTTTCCGAAGTTAATCCGGGCCATCTTGCAAAACCCAGGCCGTCATCATCGACAAGCCGGGCTTTACTTGAACGCTGGATGCTATCTCAAAGGACTTTGACAATATTCTGAAGTGGAAGTGTACTCCTGAACCCAGAACAGCGGGATTTGGCAAACCTGGGGCGATTGTCTGATCATTACCTCCACACAGGTTGGCTGTGCCCAGGGTCAAATGCAATGTCTGGTCAAGTTAACATGGTGACATCTGACAGACTCTCAGTGTCCGGCCCAGGCCAGGCACTCAAATTTCGCCATGAGCCCGGCACGACACAGCTGCATGGAAACGACGGCTGAAGTTTTTCTCAAGGTCATATTCCCTATAGAGCCGTACATTATTCGGCCGATTATATGTCTTGCTCCGGGAAACGGCGACAAACTCGATCCAAGTTCAAAAGGTGACATCTATGGGTCTTGAAGAGACGGCCTTTCCCCGATTCGGTTAGCTTTGCGGTGAGATATCGCCCGAAGGCTCTCACTTCCTCGCTGCCTGTATACCGGACGACCTATTCCAGATCTTTGCCAACACCACTGCTATTCCACCAGACTACCTCAACTTCATGACCGAGAAATACCAAGAGCTTCTCAGTCTCCAAGATTTTAGCAGAGCGTCTGACGACGGCGTTGGCGCAGAGCACTCAGTTAGTCGCATGACGTTGCGACAGGTTCTTCTCACAGGGTTGGAAGACGCCGTCCAATTCGACAAGAAGCTGACTCATTGCCATACAAACCAAGACGCAACAGATACAGTCACGGCCCAGACTTTCGCAAGCTGGTGCAAATGCCAGATCCAACCACGGGGTTTCCAATCAATATCCGCGTCAATGTGTTCAAGAACGAAGCGATGTGAGACGTTTGCTGTGGGATATCATGTATGTCAAGTCGATTTTGGTACCCAGACCTTTGAATATATACAGCAGTGTCGGGAACAGCGTAGCCGCCACATATTGAGCATTACAGCCAACCAATCTACCGTGTCGAGCCTTAAAAAAAAATTACCATCCTCCCAAAAAATATCCATGCGCCGTAAACCCTCAAACCCAAAAAAAAAGATAAAGAAAAGAAAAGAAAAGAAAAAAAGCCTACCATTGTAATATCCTTCCACCCATCTGCAAAAACTGGCCCACGTCGTCGTCTCTCCTCCCTTGTACAATGTCGACAATGCCGGCGGCGCTCGAGGTCGAACTCGCAGCGCCAGTAGGTGCTCTCACCCCCCTGTCCCCTTCGCCAGTCAAGTTGGTAATGACATGTCCCGGGCAGTAGGCCCATACCTTGGCCCCCCAAACCTTGTAGGTGGCATACATGCAGGCCGTGGCCATGTTGAGCGCGGCCTTGGACATGCGGTAGGCCTCGGAGGCGATGCCGTAGGCGGGATCGCGCGGGTCGAGACGGGCGTGGATGGAGCCCAGCGCCGACGAGACGTTGATGATGCGGGGGTCGGCCGACTTTTGCAGCAGCGGCACCAGGGCCTCGGTGAAGACGAGGTGGGCGACCGAGTTGGTGTTCATGGTGTCGAGGATCTCGGAGCGGCGGTCGGGAAAGTTGCGCATGACGATGCCGGCATTGTTGATGAGCACGTCGACGACGGCATACTCGGCGGCCAGCTTGTCCACGGCCAGGCCGATGCTCTGGTCGTCGGTGATGTCCACCTCGAGGAGGCTGAGGGAGCCCGCGTGAGGCTGGGCGTGCAGCTGCTGCAGCGCCCTCGTGCCTCGCTCGTAGTTGCGGCAGCCCATGATGACGTGGTTCTCGGGGGAGGCCACGAGGGCGGCCGTCATGTCGTAGCCGATGCCAGAGTTGGCACCTGGAGAGAGCTGCCGTCAGCGGCCCGCCGCGCCGGGATGGCGGGATTGCTCTTGCTGCTGGGGGGGGACGAGGAAATATGTCAAGTACATACCGGTGACGAGAATGACGCGCTGCGGCACGGTGCCGTTGGCCGCGCGGCTCGCTTTTGTCGTCGCCATGGCACGCGGCGAGATGCAAAGTGTCCGAGACGAGGTCGGCGGTTGTCTTGGAGGGAGACGGGAATCGACGTGCATCCGGAGAGATACACTCCACCTGCGGCGAGCCAGGACATCTGGACGCTTGCAGACGGTGGCGTCGACCCCAATGCAGGCTTGATTTGGCGGACAAGATGCGTGTGGTGGGAGCGGCTTGCAAATTCCATGGCGGCGTCGGCAGGGTTGGTGGTCAACCGGTCCCATTTGCGTGTGATTAGAGTTTAGACTAAAACGCACCAACGGCCGAGCCAAGCCTCCAGGGTTGCTAACCCTGTGTCGATGCCTGTCGTCTTGTCCGGTACGTATCCTCACGGCAGCTTCATTTTGCCATCAATAAATTTTTTGATGTATTCCATCGGACTCGTCTTGTTCCATCCGCGCTGCCGCCTCAACGCTCCTCTCCTCTCTCATACAGCGTCAATATGCTCATCAGCACTCCCACCGTGAACTTTTCCCCATAATCCACATCCACTTGCAGTATCCCCCTCCTGCCAAACACCCGGTCAAACGTAAAGACGGCCAGAATCTCGCCGGGCGTGCTCTCCTCGATGAGCTTCCAGCCGCGGTGCCCTCGGTGCCCTCGGTGGCTGGTTATGGGCAGACTGGCCCCGTCCGCGGTGACTGCTGTTGTTCGTTTCCACACCAAAGATATCCTGCCGTGCCCTGCGAGAGTCATTTCCCAGCGGTGGTCGGAACCGCCGGCGTTGGATCTGGTCAAGTCCTCCCATTCCACCGCGTCCACGTCGGCGCGGCTCCCGAAGCCGATCTTGAAGCTCTGCGAAAACTGGAGAATATGGGCCAGTGCCACGGGCGGCGCGGCCTTGTCTCGTCCGGCGTGGAGGACGAGATCGGGCGTGCAGCTCTTCGTGAACCGAGTGACGTTGCAGTAGTAGAGCGTCTGTTTGCTGTCGTGGGCCGTGACATTGTAGTGGTACGAGAATGCTGGCCGATGCACATCGTACCGCGTCGCGGTGGAGGCCGTCATGGCTGATCTGCAATCGAGCCCGATGTGTTTCGGCCGACAGGACCCGGTTTTCTGGATGCGATGGCCGGGTGAAGCGGGATGGTGTTTTGACTGGCAACACAATCGACTGACGTGCCGGCTTCTTTATGTATGTATATCGTATCCGCGATGAATGTTGGTCACGGCCCATCGCCAACACAACGGGCACACCGTTTTGCGACACGGAATAGCTCAGCCACAGCCTTACAGGGATGCCTCTACCGTAATCTCCGTGTTCGCATTCGAAGCGTTGTACGAGGAATACACGTCCTACGTGAATTGCGGCTGAGTCTTGACCCCGGCAATGCTCTGCCTAAACCCGTCGACCGGCCTCACACGTGGCCATCCAAATCGGGGCTGAACTTGCCGTGAATCCGTGATTAGCCAAGAAAAGGACCTGTCATGTCGGACGTCGCACGGCCAGGGGCTTAGCTCCCTAGAACCAACCAGTTGACCTTTGTGTGGCATCAAATTGTTTGGGCCTTTGTTTAAGCCGTGCTCAGGCCATGTTCGATAGCCTCTTTGAGCCACCATCTGAGTTCACTGAATTGCCATGCTAGGTCATTGGGGCCAGATGAACCAGCACATCTGATGGTTAGTCGATCCACCACTCAGGTTTTGAGTGACTTTGACCTTCACAGACGCCGCAGTCAGCACTACGACTGCTCTGAAGACGAAAACAATCAGCCCAGCTGCTTCTTGAAGGGTACAAATTCGTGGAAAATACACGCCGCTCGCTTGGGCTTTGGTGCGTAAAACGAGAAGATGTATTGCGAATACCGGCGTGCCTGGACACATGCGCCGCGACGTGGAGGCTAGAGATGCTAAAATGCAGTCTGTGGAAGTATACTTGCCCTAAACCTGCACAAGTATATCGGCCGAACATTGCAATCCCACATTCGAGCTTGTTTGAGAGTCGTCGATGCAATGCGCAATAGCCCGGTGGCGCTATAGCCAGGCACTCTTTGCGCCTCGTCCATTCACTGCCAAAATAGGCAGAACTCAAGTATACTACTAGCCTGCCAGAGCAAAAGATGTGAAAAAGCTACGTACACATTTGTAAAGTACTCATCAAGAAAAGAAGCAAAACAAAAAGACCAAGTGGTACAGAGATACTGGTATGGACCTTTCATTCGTCGTGCTGCACAGACGGCTACTCATCTAGCTGTCAAAAAGAAACACCACGGAACAGAAAGCAGCGAATAAAAGGCCAAGTCTTCCCATCTGCTTGACTATGTATTAGTAGGACCAAGGCGGCGCTTACACTATGGCGTAGTGAACTGAGACCAAACACCAGACCCTACATGTACGAGCCTGTCCATGCGGCCAGCAACGCCACCTTGAACTCGACTGAACTCAATAAATTCACTACACGCACTCAAAATTCATATATTAGGACAGCTAATGAACAAGACTACGTAAAGTCGAGATCCCACCCATTTGCCCAGTCTCCCAAAACCAGCATCCTACGCAGCACACACGACCGACCAAGTTCCCTTTTGCAAAATTGTTTGGCACCAAATCTACACGACATATATTTTTCTCGATCCCAAATCTTTGTTACTACACACGACATGGAGTTTGCTTGGAAGGTTGTCAGGAGCATCGGCAACGCTTTGCCCTCCAAAGAGCCCAGGTCTCCCAAAACTTCCCAGCCGGCGAACAAGCGTCCATGCAAAAAATGCGGCCATGGCGCACACTGCTCAGACAGCTCGCAGGTTCCGTTGTGCTTGTGGCATCAGGGCTACGATAACTCCTCCGACGATGAAGGCAGCACAGTTAATGCAGGCTATCCTGGCCATGAGCCGGCGTCATAGGAGGGTATGATCAACGCCGCAGTCGTGGCAGGCGATTCATCTTCAAAAGAATCAGTGCCACTGTTAAATAGCAGGATTCCTGCCAGATGTACGGCGTCTTGGGGGGTGCGATGAGCGTCACAACGTGTTTCTCGAGGAATGGCAGCAACTCCCCCCCCCCCCCCCCCCCCAACGGATACGAACAGCTCCGTCTTCGACATTTCGGGACCAAGGATGGTCGGTCGGTTTGCGGGAACTTTTGCCTTTGATTGGAATACTGTATTATCAGTTGATGATTTGGGAAATGGACGGTGCTGTGCGCCAATACGATGTATTGCAGGCCCTGACAGGACGGATACTGGAGTCAACACTCAAGCTTACGGATGGCACACGATGGTCTTGGATGAAATATAATATTCACACACCGCAACGAATACGTCTTGGTTTAAAAGTATTATTCGCTCAGTGAAAATTATGTCCTTCTGACTCTACTTGACTCGCGCACTATTCGAGTAATCAACTTGAGCGTTGCATAGCCACTAAAGATCTTTCTGCATATGGATTGGCAAGCGGGTAATTTAACGCTTCTCGAACCGATAATGGTTCCTATGAAGCCATGAGCAAGCTATGACCCGCAGCACATAAAACACATACGCGAGGATTATATCGCAGCAGGCGGTTGAGCAAATCAACCACCTGGTCATTGACGTTTTCTTCATTTCAGCAGTGACAAAGCTCAACCAGAGACATGGCGTCCTATATTCTAACTCGGTGATAATATCATCGTCTAATTTTATTTCAAACTCGTTTACAAACTCGAAGAGCCTGTTAGCATCCAGTACGGTGGTCCATCATATGGGTTGTAGCGCTTATTTATACAGTTCCCAATAGACGGACTCCTATTTATGCATCTCTTGGGCCCGACTGTTGAAAGCAGTAATTTAATTCCAGCATATACGCCTGCCACGACTGCTCCAAACGCGACGGCTGTCTCGTAACAGGCCGCAATTAGTTGAATCCGTAGGTCTAATTAGTGGGTTGCAACTAAAAGGCCCCATCTGAGAGCTATCTTGTTGCCAATGAGTGCATTCATTTTCGTTATATACTCATTATTCCGGAGATGTGCTCTGACTGTGAGGAGTCTCTCTATCTCGAGTACAGAACTAAGGTGGTTATGCCGAGGCGCCAAGTCGCTTGATTTGCTGGATCGGAGGCATAGCCAGACGAGCAATTTTCTAGTAAGAATACATCAGGCAAATTGCACTGGCGGAACAGATGGCTGATGTTTGCTAGTTATATGATGATTATTATCGGCGTCGGTGTGACAAGGGCTCGATAGAGGGCTTGGAGTCAATAGCTCAATTCATCTAAGAACGGTATTTGGTAGCAAAAGTCCTTGGTTTTCCTCAAGGCCTCGTTAACCGAAGACGTCTTTAAATACAAGACAGTGAGGGACTTTGCCCTAGTCCCGTGATTGTATCCCTTGTGTAACCTTTGACATTGGGCCATTTCCGTGTAACAGTAGAAGGAAGATGGCGTCTTACAGCCCTCTTAGTTTCCAGGTTACACTGGCATAATTAAAGGACCTTGCCAATCAGGGTAGTATTAATGCTAATAAATGCTAACTAGTCAAATTCCCAGTATGTATAAAATACAACAACGCATGGCTGCGTTACAAGTAAGATAAATCATTATGCCTTCAAATACGGCCTGACTAGCCAAGACTATTGATTTTATATAAGAGGTCTCAAATGGCAGGACACTGCTCCTAGTTGTTGTTCGGCCAAAGGCTGTGTACGCAATCGCTTCTGCTTCTACCACGGGAGTTGAACACGTGCGGTCAAGGTATCACTACATCCTGCTGGTGCCAATACGCCGCCCCACAAATACTCGACGGCGATACCAGCTCCGTGTACGCTGCTAGCCGGTAATTTTATGATTTGACTCGAATATAAAGATAAGAATTGGTGTACTAGGAGACAAGAGGTTCTTACTTGGAATACTTATACGATAAACTAGAGTTTTATATAAAATTATAATTACTTATAGGCTTAATTAGGTAATTTATATAATAGCTATAGTAGTTATTTAACAATATATTAATAATTTTGCCCCTGTTAGAAAATAATACATGCAAGGTATAACGTAGTATTTTAGGGAAATACCAAGTACTTTGGTCGTGTTTATAAGCTAGGGTAATCGACGACTTGGTTAACGCTTTGCCCCTTCCGGTTAAGGCGAGTACTAGTAATATGGGTCCAATTTCGGCGAGAACCTTATTAGAACGCATAATATTATCTGGTTAGGAACTGGTCAATGCAAGAGAGAAACGCAGGGGTGTGGTGAAACCATTGCCTTCATTTATCCTTGCCGTCACTATTCAGAGCGTAGTCATCCAGTCTATCCCGATACAATGTACCTGTGCCCAGCGTGGTCTCACAAGGGGTCTCTAGGGTCCAAAGTTAAACAGGTGAGCGGCATTTAACCAACAAGTCTTTCTGGTCATGAATCATGATATCTTCCTGACATGACGGAGGGTGTATAGTGTGACTCTGGCCAAGGATCTGCAGGAGTACCTGTCTGGTGATTACGAGACTCGTATGATTTCGCTAATTGGCAAGTAAGCTGTCTTGGTGGGTGCGTTAGTCTATTCTATATTGTAGTCTGGGAAGCGCCCATTTTGAATTATTAGTCGCTGATTGTGACAAGGGCAGGGTAACTGGACTTGGAACGTAGTGTTCTATTCATATTATAATAACTGACTTTAACGTATTTAAGGTCCTTGGTTTTCCACGAGGCTTTAAGGGACGGGAGGTCCCTATATATACAAGAAGTTGGTGAGGGCGAAGAGCCCTCGCTTAACACCGACTTCGGGCCTCGTCATCTTTTGCCTCCGGTGTTGTGTAACCTTTGGTGGCTCAAAGCCTTTTGTTGTGAGCCAAGCGTGTGACAGGGATGGCTAATTCGTTTCTGCTCTACAAATCCGAGATCATTTAAATAGCACCTAAAGTAATAGACCCTGTTAAGATTATTTAAAAGTCTAGGAATAGACTATATTTCCAGTGCCTCTCCGTAGCCTACAACTCGAGGCTCCGCTCTGCCTGTTATAATAGCCTTATCGCCAGTAGTGCTAACAAAACCGCTATAGATATGAAGAAGATATGGCAGTGTTCTCCTGTGCTTGTGCAGCCAAGCCCTGTGTCATTTGATGATGCGGTGTCAAGCCTAAAAAGAGAAGAGAGAGCTAAAAGCGCACGCTTATACGCTGGATATTGGAAGTATTCGGCCAATGGCTGCTATTGCTGGACCTTTTGGCTCCATGACTCAGCGGTCAAGCCCGATAACCGTCGTAATAGCCGCACAATGAATTACCATTAAATAAAATAGTATCCGGCTGTGCTCCAGGCGCTTGATAAGTTGTCATTTACTGAGAACCCTTTTATTAGACTGCCATCTGCAAAGCCTGAAATTCAGTCTAGACCCGAATGTCACATATCAGTCTGCATGCCATACCGGGTCGTTATCCATGGATGGGAGCGGAAAACCGTTACTGGGACAAGACTGGCCGCCCTCTCGCCGCATTGAGAGAACATGGCATGGATGCTGGACGCAGGCATCGAGGAATCAACCCTGTTCTGACCTATCCCCTCTCTCAAGTGCAAGGTTCAATTTGGCGGACACCATTGGGGCGTGATGACTTCATACAACTTGGTAGTTGGGCATCTCGAGCATATTCCGACGTCAACACCTGCGGCTGACGCAAGAGTAATTTTGTGGCTTTCCATCAACATGACTGTCACATGGCATGGTGGCAGGGATGCTTGATGGCGACCCGTTTCTGACCTATGATATCTGACGTTGGCCCTGCTACAAGAAACGTTTATTCTCGACGTTTATTTTTGCTCTGCGCCTAGTCCAACTTCGCCACAAATAGTAAGACTTTACAGTCTCACTGATTCAGAATCCTCAAGGATACAGGGATTCATGATTCAGTATTCTCGACCCCGAAGACTACACCATCGGCCAAATATGTGCTACGGACCGATAACAGCTGCTGCGCGCTAGTTAGGATTAGGAAACACCGATGATATTACTCGTTTTCTTACAAGATAGGTGGTGCGCTATACATGCTCTGGACTCGGGTTACACAACCTCTCTAGTTGGAATCACCTGAAATGCCAAGGATGCGCTTGGGAAGAAATGTAGACATCTATGTGAATGAAAACGCCCAGCTCTTGCTATCACACAGTCTTTGGTCCAGTGCGAGAAGCAGCTTTTATCCTTTTTATATACGAAAACAAGTAGGACAAGATGGAGAACGGAGCAAGGCTGCAGACCGTTCCCTGGAAGGCTGGCATTGTCCGTCGACAAGTCTGGTAGCGAATCCAACCTGCGTCGTGGTGAGCAGGATGGTGACATGATTACGCTCACCGGCAGGGCGGTGCCATGAACGGAGTCACTTGCATGGGCTGTCAGGATGGTGTAATCAACCTGGTTATGAGTCTTATGACACACTCCTTTCCGCGTCTCTCCTCTCAACCCCGCTTTCGAATACGCGAAGCCCTGCATTTACGCAATTCCTACTCTAGGGTGATGACTATTGGTCATGGTGTCTTGTTTCCGTCATGTTACCTGCGAACCGCCAATAATGACATCAAGCAGACATGGGTAGGTCACGCTGCGGGTTCATCACTCGGCGGTTGATTGGAAGAGACCCCGGTATGCGAATTCAAATATGCAAGTTTGTCAGTTTTGATATTCTTGGCGACACAGCCACGGTTGTAGTTGCAGTGCTAATTCCAGAGAAAGACTTTGGAGGCTAAACTAAAAAGAAACGGTTAACGGTTGTGGCAACAGGCAGTTGGTGATTGGATAATTCCAGAGTCGATGTCGCCAATTTCAATGTCATCCGCATTATCAAAATTTTGGAGGAACCATCAACCGACTTCAGACGCATGTGCTTGATGGCTGTCTTTTTGATCAATCGAAGACCCTTGGCCGTCTTTCTGATCAATCGCAAACCCTTGGCCGGTGGCGGGTTTCTCTCCGCCTTGGGCAAAGACGATGTACATGGGAACATCCCCGGAGCCCTTTACCTACATCATTCTCTCTTAGAAGTCCTCGGCCTTTGGACAGCCTTGACTCATTTTGGGAAGCCTCTGGGAACTCTTAAATGCCCGTAGACTCTTGGAGTTTGCTCCAACCAGCTTCTTTGGAGCAGGTGTAGGACCAGCCACGCTTGCGAGACCCGCCGGCACACAGAGTAAAGGCTGGATCTCGATTGTTTCCAAATATCTCTTCTAAACAGAATGGATAGGTTCCGGGTTATAAAAGCACTGAACTGTCTCAGGTATAGTCGTATACAACATCCCATAGAGCACATCCCGTGTCCTGATGCCTTCATGCCTACCATCAGGGGCAAGGAGATCCGGATGAATTTGGCCCCTAGCAGTTTCTGCTCACAATTAATTTCTGCAGAAGCAGCTCTCCGTATCCAGTCATTCCGCCACGTCATCGCGTGGCGTTTTATAGCCAGCTCGTATGTGATAATGTGACTACAACCTCCCCCACCTCGATCCTTTTCTTCCCGCCTGTTTCGTCCATCTGCACCGATGTAGCAAGTTGTACAGTTGGGCTTAAATACGTGTAGAATCCCTCATTTCTCGCACTCTAGGCCGGACTATGACATGTCGTAATCTGAGTTCACAGCCGTTGCAGCAACAATGCATTCCTCCATCACGGCCACTGCCCTTCTTGCCTGTGTCTACTTGGTGTACAGATTATACGTCCACAGGCAAAGAAAATCCCAGCTCCCGCCCGGCCCCAAGCCATGGCCGCTCCTTGGGAATATTACGGACCTACCTCCGCAGGGTGTGCCCGAGTATCAGCATTGGCTGAAGCAAAAGGACACCTACGGCCCCATCAGCTCCGTCACCGTGCTCGGACAGACCATGGTAATCATCCATGACCTAGAGGCCATTCAGGAATTGATGGAAAAGAAGTCGCTCATGACATCAGAACGGCCGCGATTCGAGTTTGCGCACAACTTGTCTGGTTTCGGCAAGTACCTCAGCCTCCGGCCCTACGACGACAGCTTCCGAAGGCAGCGCAAAGTCGTACACCAGCAACTCGGGACCAAGGCACTAGTGGACAAGTATCATGCCGTGCAAGAGGAAGAAGTTGGGCGATTGCTCCTGCGGCTTCTGGAGGATCCGCAAAATCTTTGGCAAAGCTTGAAAACGTGAGTTCAACTACCATGGTCCGAGTTGCGCGCATTTCTCGTCTGGAGTGACTGAAGATGAAGCAAACAGGAAAGCCGGAGCCATCATACTCAAGATCACATACGGCTACACGGTTCAGCACAAAAAAATCGACCCCCTGGTGAAACTGATTGAAGAAATGATGAGGAGGGGTTCCGAGGCCCTCGTGCCCATGAGCTATGCAGTCGATCTCTTGCCTGCTCTCAGACACGTCCCCGAGTGGTTCCCTGGCGCTTCGTTCCAACGAGTTGCCAAGAAGTCGACGGATATCAATAAGATGGTGACGGATGTTCCGTACAATTTTGTAAGGCAGCAGATGGCGCAGCAGGCTCACACACCGTGCTACGTCTCTAGGCTCATTCAAGAACTGCAAGATGAGGACCTGCGGCTCGACCCCGTGGCCGCCGAGACGATCAAGTGGTCAGCGGGAATCTTGTACGCCGGGGGTTCGGACACGACCGTTTCTTCTCTCTTCAGCGTGATTCTCGCCCTTGTCAAATTCCCCAACGTCCAGCGACAAGCGCAGCTCGAGATTGATGGCTTGACGGGGTCGGATCGTCTCCCGCAGTTTGAGGACCGCAGCAAACTTCCGTATGTCAACAGCGTCGTCAAGGAAGCGCTGCGGTGGTTTCCCGTAACACCAATGGGCGTGGCGCATGCCGCCAGCAAAGACATCATGTTGAAAGGATACCTTGTCCCCAAGGGCGCTATTATATTGCCCGCCGTGTGGTGGCTCCTCCACGATCCCCAAGTATACGCGAATCCGGAGACATTCGACCCTGCGAGGTACCTGCCACCGCGGGATGAGCCGGATCCCGCAAAGGTGGCATTTGGGTTTGGACGAAGAGTTTGTCCGGGGAGATACCTAGCGGATGCCGCTATATTTCTAACCGTTGCCCAAATACTGGCCGTATTTAACGTAAGCAAGGCTCTCGATGACGAGGGCAAGGAAATAGAGCCGGTGGTGGCTAGCGGATTTGGATTGATTGATCACCCGGCCTTGTTTCCCTACAAAATTACCCCTCGGAGCGAAAAGCATGCTTCGCTCATTCGAAATAATGCAATGGGGTTTTCTGGCAAGGAGGCTAATGCCGATGCCCTCCATGCAGCGGGGTTTGAAAGCCTCAAGTTTTAACAGCTTTGATACTGTTAGATCTTCCGCAGTCACAGGGTGATGGGTTACAAGTTACCCTCTTGTATTTGCCGGCAGACCAATGGATGGGCTGTACGTGTGTGTTCACAGGCTTCTTGTTGTATAATGCGGCGATAAGAAGAAACTATCAGGCTGCTCACTTGGGAATCGGCTAGGCTACGACTAAATTGCGATGCGTTAGTGTACTTATATAATGGATATGACGGGGATATTAAAAAGGCAGAATGCAACTCACAGGAGCGCCTACTTTCGAGCTGGCTACAGATAGCATGGCCAACGTTGTATCAAGATCAGGAGGCTCAGGCAGTAAATCCCTCATTATGTACAAAGACGAATATGCACTGTTTTACCTACAGAAATTCAAGAGTCTATCATCTTGTCCCACTTATCCTAAACAAATCTGTCGAGACTCCAGACAGACAAACGCCAAGTTTATGCAGATGCGACCAATAGAAGACATCACAGGACGCCTCAATATGGAACGGCAACTAGAAGCCCTGAATAACCAGATTAGGGATACAAAAATACCCGAGTGGCGCAGTTCTTTGTTTGGCATGTTCTTCCACGTCTCACAGGAACAGAGGGCAGCCAGCACGTGCGGCATTTGCGCAAATACACAGGGTCGCAAACCGAGACATACCATCGACAGCCGCAATGTGACACGAAGAGTGACACGGCGTCATGGCGTCGAGCGGCACGGCACGACTCCATATCGGCACCCTGGAAAGGAGAGCTGCATGATAAGCCGCGCCGCTTCTTGGCTGCTACATAGGCGCGGGTCGTGGTGGGCTCAAGCTAACTTATGGTTCAAACGGGTTTTTGGTCGCGGCCTTGCATGAGAGAGGCCGCGAGGGTGCTCAAGCTTATGAAGCGAAAACAGATGGTTGGAATTTTAAAACACACTGTCAAAGAGACGTAGGCGAACGCTGGGGTAGAGCGGAACCCCGGGAAGGAGGACTACACAAAGGGTCAATAGCTGCGGGATATTTAAGCTCATGTAAGCCTATATTTGGAGCTTTTATTCCTGCAGGGCGGGTAGAGCAGCGGAGGCGGGAGGTTAAGCGTGGGAAGAGCGGACGGACGGAGGTGTAATTCGGGCCGAGAGTCACGGCGGCTATCGGGTTTGACTGTTCATCTATGGAGAAAGAGGATCCATTGATAGCGGCTCTTGTCCAAACATGGCCGATATTCATCTTGTCAGTGTGCCCTCATGACTCTCTCTCTCTGTGTGTGGCACCAACACCAAGCATCGAGTAGCGATAGCCACGAAGCACCTACGTGCATATTTGTAGCCCCGTACGGCTTTAATTTGAGTAGCGAATACTCCGTATACGTATGTGTAAATTGGGGCTATATGTCGTACAGACCCATAATCACATGTATGTAGCCCGCCGGGTTGGTTGCCATAATCGACTTCTCCTGCAGAAATGAATATGCATGACGTTCCTCTTACGCCCGACGTCAGGATATATCAAGTTAGACTAATGAGAAAATCTTTTTATAAAACCGCATGCGCGATGCAACGGTACACAGCCTCGGGTGTTTGTCTTTTTATACCCCAACAGGTCCTCATACACTTATAGGAAGGAGTATCACAAGCCTGACCACCTATACAACCCCGGCACACGACCTCGATTCTATTCGTCGATTTTATATGCCATACGCTGCAATGGCTGATCAGACTCGCCCGGTCACCAGCCTAGACCTGGGCTTTTGGATGCGCCATAGCATCTCACCCTTGATTGCCTTCCTCAGGGCAGCTGGCTATTCAGCTGCGGACCAAGGCGAACACATTCGAATGCTCTGCGAACATGTCCTCCCCAATATTGGACCTCGACCAACAGCGCTACATCCTATTAAAAGCTCGCTTACAAACAGCGGTTCGCCGATCGAGCTCAGCCTCAATCTTTGCTCTGGAAAGCCGACGGTGAGATATTGCGCCGAGGTCCTGGGCTCGACCTGGTCCAACGACGACGATATATATGCGGTGGAGACGGTGCAAAAATGCTTGACATCCCTTTGTGCAGAACTAGGGTTTAGCAGGCGTTGGAGTGACAGGCTACTAGAGACTTTCACTCCCACTGCCGAAGAAGCAAAGAGATCGCAGGAAAACCTGCAAAAGTGGATAGCAAGCCTCCTGCCGCCGGGACTGGAAACAAAACCCGTATCAAGGCTGCCCTTTGCTGCGTTTGCTTTCGACTTGGATGGGCCCCGGGCTCTTCCCAAGTTGTACGTGAGTCCAAAAGTCAAGGAGATTGGCTCTGGCAGCTCGACAAATGAGACTATTTGGAACCTTTTGCGTAATCTGGAACCCCCAATAAACTCCAAAGCTGTCGAAGCCATCTCCGAGTAAGTCTGGCCCACCTTGCGCTACTGCCTCTACTTTTTCCTTGATTAGGTTTCTTGCTGACTGGGAGCAGATTCCTCCTCGAGGGTGTGGTATCCCCTTCTATTGACATGTTGTCAATTGAGCTCGTTGATGAAGAGGATTTATATCGCGCCCGGGTTAAAATGTACATTCATACCACTACTAATTCGTTTAATACCGTGCGGCAATGTTTAACCCTAGGCGGTCGACGTCGGGACGAACCAACCATGAAAGGCTTGGAAACCCTGAGGACGATTTGGCACCTGATGATGCAGGAGAAGGACCAAGTCGCTGACGATTATGAAAAGCCGGTAAATGACGCGGTACAACAAGCCATGAAGCTATTCTTTTCCTTGGAAATTACCCCTGGTAAAGACCTCCCTGAAGTGAAGTTGTACGTGCCAGTCTTTGCCTACATGAAAAGCGATGCGGATACGGTGGAGAATTTCGAAATCATGTTGAAACAATGCAACCAAGAGTGGGCTTCTAGCGGAAGATATAGAGACATGTTTGAAACTGCCTTGTACGTTGCATTCCCTCCCCTTTTACCGCGGCAGACTTCTCGCAAATAGACGCATTAACCGGATACATTCTAGTGGGGATCTTAACCGGAAGCGCGAGGCGCCGATACATAGCTACGCATCATTCTACTACAATGAGTCTGGTGTATACCAAACATTATATTTTTGTTTGCCTAGACAGTTGGATGTTGACGCGGAGAATGTGATAGAGCACCAACCAGACTGCTAGTAGCAGCCGTACAGAGCACGGTAGTTTGGACAGATGTCGATATTTGGATAAAATAAGAGACTCTGGATTGTGAAGGCAATGGTGTTTTGGTGGTGGTAGGTTGGAGTAACCGCCAGCTGTATTATATTGTCACGCTGCCTATATGTTAGATTCTTGCGAATACAAGGCCAACCATTTAACCCGCCAAAGACCCAGATACGTTAAGTGATATATACATAATGGACCTGCGTACAAAACCTACCAGAAAAATCGGCCAACTCTAGCTCAAGCTCTAGGGTCAGTGGTTGAAACTGGGCAAACGGCGCGTTTTGCAGCCGAGATTGCAAAACAGCATTTGAACCAGCATTCAGGGGAGGAAGCAGCTTGGTGGCAGGGGATGCGGGCGTAGGGTTTTCACTCAACCAAGTGTGACAAGGGCTTAGGCTTGGAGCAATGACTCAATTCATCTAATAACAGTCTTTGGTATCAAAGGTCCTTGGTTTTCCTCAAGGCCTCGTTGACCAAAGGGGTCTTTAAATACAAGTCGGTGAGGGACTTTGCCCTAGGTCTCGTGACCATAGCCCTCGTGTAACCGTGTGACACCAAGGATACCAACCTGGCATGGTTTTCCTACAAGTGGAAGTATTTACTATCACACTTTTTTAACCTATCCAAATAGACGTCGACTGCAATCACCACATCAAGCAGGCGCAAGTGAAAAACACAATGTGCCTGGCCGTACCCAAGCCAGAGAACCGCAACAGACCACGTAATACATACATGAGGAAGCATAGAGAAGATTATACTAGTAAATAGCATAAATTCCATGTAGTGTTAACAAAACAAACAAGCTTTCTTGCAAGCAGCAACGCTACTATACTTGTAGGTATACTTCTGTACAATTTCCTTTTTTTATTCTACACTCTTTCAAGTTGATAAAGTTGATATCCAGGCCGCGAGCACATGAGGACACAAACGATCTTTCCCATCCCAAGAATGAGAAGGGTGATTAGTGCTGCATATCGAGTTGCCATGAGCTCCTATATCACCTCCATTTTTAGCTTCACCATCACAAGGTAGTGTTCTTCCAGATCTATCCTGAAAATCGTTCCATATCCGGTTGCCGTTGGCTTTGAAGCATCGGTTTCCGTGGTATGCCGTTTATTCAGACCTGTCATCCAACATTGTGTCTAGTTTCAGAAAGCTCTAATGCTTCAGCCAACCGGATCAGTTTCTGATAGCTGTATATACCATCGCAGGCAATGTTAAAGACCCTAATACCGGATTCCAGCATTCATACATATATTCTGATGCATGTTTCAGGCCCTGACGCATGTCAGAGATCTCGACATCAGTCCTCCCAAAGCTTCATCTCGCTACACGCCCAATTACAGTGCCCAAAAGAGGCGCTTTTCCCCGCAGAATGCGTGGCGTGAGCGGGGTTGTAATCAAGAAGAATGCGGGCTCGAATTACAAGAAGACACCACCCACCAACCCACTGTGAAAAGACGGTATTTGAGCCAAGAAACACTACGACAAGGCTACCAGCTTCTCCATCAGATAATGTGTCTAAACGGATAGAGAAATGCCTGGTAAAAGCATAAATCACTGTGATTCTTTCTCCAAGAGCAGGGAAGTACGAACTAGGTCAGGACAGCTCTGCTCCTTTTTTTCTGTGAAGCCAATACAGTCTTCTACCTCTCCTCTGCCTCAGTTCTGGATGTGGTTGTCGACTATAGGACTGTCATCCAAAGCGAGCTTCCATCATGTATCTCTCTCTAAATCCCCTTCTTTCTATTACTCTTCTGCTCATTTGGGCTGTGACTGGCAATAAGAATCGGGCCACAGATACTATGGGGCACTCATGCAGCGGTATGTTCGCTCGTCATATCCTTTTTTCTCATTGCACCGAGCACCTCTAAACCCTCGTAGACACGGAATACATTGATCCATTAACGAACTGTGTTTGTTGTTGCCCTGTCGGGTAGCATGTCGTTCCTAGAATGCCTTGGGAACCCTCGTCAAAAATCCAATCGCAAAACCTCCCGCGAAGAGAGAACCGAGGGCCGTGCAGAGGTAACACACTCGCCCTTTATGCATAGCCCCCTTTATGCAAAGGGCTCGTTTGAAAAAAAAAAAAAAAAAAAAGGAGCCGCAAGCCAAGCGTCTCGAGCTCAAGCAATCCATGCGGTGAGCGGGGTCTGACGAGGCTCAGGGAGTAGAGGTTTAAATCTAAAGATAATATTAAAGAGTGTTTAAAGTCCTTAATTTTTTAAGAGAAAAAAAGAAATAATAACTATTATATATATAAAAAGAGTATATATATACTTAAGGCCCTTACTTAAACACGTGTTTAATTTATATAACTAATAGGTCCTTTATTAGTAAAGCCCCCTTTATTAGGCTTCACAATCTGTCGGGCCCTTTCCGTGTAACACTTGGTCAGACGCAGCAAGGTTCCAAAATCAAAGCCTCGGACAATACGGACGCAACGCAGATAACTCATAAAATCATTAATGCAAAATGACGAGCTCAGTTATCTTACAAGGCAATCCAAATCAAGACAATTTATATCGTGGCCTGGCCATTTTGCGACGAGGCGGTTTTACGTTGGGCTGTGGCTGTTGATTGGTCATTGTTAAACAGAAGGACACATCGTGATATTCTATTGGTTATGAGCAATGCCTTATATGCACTTTTGTTTACAACTAGGCGTTAATTATACTCTGCGAGACGCCGCGGCGAATCATCTTATCTCTGGCAAGACTTTACGACCGCGCCTAATAGACCGCTCGAGGTTGGAGTGTTGGAGCATGTCAAGGTTAAACCACACCAAGCAAAAGGGAATTCCACAAGTACCTGTCTTAGTTAACCTTGTATACCTCTCGGTTGTAGATGCCCTGTATTTCACCTGTTGAAGACTTGCTAGCTCTACGAGGTATATGTTTAGTTGAGCGGTAAACCGCTGCCCCATGTACAATGCCAACTCTGGCTTTCAAACATTGCGAAGAGCTAGGCTGTGGGTAGGACATGGAATGCAGCCCAGGTGCGTTCCGGCATGTGCTCTGTTTGCATTTCTCACTTTTCAAAATGACAAAACCTACAAACAATTTCGCAGGATATATTCACAAGCATCAAGCCCATCACCTTCTGAAGAGTCTTCTACGGAAGACAAAGACATGACTAGAGGAACGGCCATCAAATTCAACAGACACCACAAGCACATGCAGGGGCTGTTCCCCGTCCTGGTCGTCTTCTATTTATCTGCCCATGGGAAACACCTAAGACAACCAATCATGTATCAACTTGAATTTCCAACATGGTAACTCTTTATCCTATCAATCTAGCCAAAAATCGTCCAAGCTCTCCAAAAAGTCCATATCTACATCAATAAAGCTTTTCCAAAGATCCACTTCTCTCAGCCACGGCTTCGTCTGAATGGCAAACGTGACGGCCGTGCACATCTTCAGCAGCTCCTCAGCATCTTCTGCCATGACAAAAATCAAGTCTCCACGACTAACGACACGTTTTCCAAACTGTTTTTGCAGTAGTTCTATTCGCCTCGAAGTGGTGAGGTGTGCGCTGAACTCGCTCCCCGGCATATCCTTGGGCACGAATTTCCACTGCCACGTTCGGCCGGCGCTGTCGAGGAAGCTGGTTCCATGCCGGCTTTGCGGCCCAACCATCAGAGGGTAGAAGTGCGGCGCTGACCACAGCCGAAGAAGCGCAAAACGCGCGCTTTGGTGGTCCTTGGCGAATTTCTGGGCAAGCGGCAGGAGGGCAGGCCATTGGTGTGGGTGAATATAGGACGGGGGGTACGTCGGGGGGCAGTTGTTGTATGGGTCTTCATAGTTGATGAAGAGATCTAGCTTGTCGGGCCGGTGAGGCTCCGTGTTGGCCGTGGCCGTGCCAGGGACGATTTGCGGATCACTTTGATAGTATGCGGGCGCGACCACGCCCGCTCGATATACTGTCAATCTGTTAGCAAACCTTGCGACGCTGGTGGATGGGCTGGCGGGATTTGACTGACAATGTGCAATGATGGGGCGGAGCGCAAGGCTCCAGTCAAAGGGGTATACATCGGTGAAATAGCTCCGTGAGTCCAAGACTTCCTTCCACTTTGCCCAGAACTCTGGTTTGCGATATTTGTAACTCGTTCGAGTTCTTCGATCAGGCAGGTTTACTGCTCGCTGCTTCGGGCTAAAAAGATCCGATTTCCAGAGTTCTTTACACTCAGTTGACTCAAGGAACTTGGTTACAAGCTCGGTCGCTGCTAACCCGGGAAAGAACATGGCCATGGTTGCAAACGCCCGGACTAGATCGTGGATAATAAAACTGTGTGGCCATGGCGAGAAGGGGTCGTGAGTATAGTCTTCGTAGTTGGCACGCAATTGAAGCCAATCCATTATCTCGACGACAAACCAGACCCAGTCTGTTGACCCAGAATGGCTATGCCGAAGGATCTCATCAATCTTCTCTTGAACCTGGTAATACTTCTCAACACTTCCTGGTTCAAGATCTCCTTCATGAATTGATTCCTTAAACTCTGCCATATACGTTAGCTTCGTCTGCGATTGTCATAGCTAGTTCCACTCACCAGAGGACCTATCACGCTCCATTATTTCCATGCTGTCTGCTTCATCAAGTCGCTCCCCAAATGATAAGCTCTGTTGCATTGCGTCTAGCCCCGTCCGCTTGAGAAGGTTATTTCGTTCACCGATAAGCGTCTCCTTTCGCACCTGTTCTATACCGGACTCCCATAATTTGGGCAGATCCCATAGATGACCATCGTCCTCATCGTAATTCGCGTCAGACGGCGGTCCTCGCGGCTCATCTTCTAACTGCAGTGGCGCACTGCCCTTCAGGCTTTTGATAGCATGCCGGAGCCTGCTGGGTAAAATACCGCTCTCGATTCGTTTCACGCCATTCTTAATCTCCCTGAAAGGCACGTTTCGGTTGTTTGAGATGAGCTCATCCGGGAATAGTACTCGGTCTTCGGCGACGTTGGCTTCGTTATAAAACAAGTATGGCGACATGGACGCGTCTGATGCGTCTCGACTAGTCACGGACTCTCCGTTAATGTTGAGAAGCACAAACTCGTTCGTTTCATCCGTCAGCTTGTGCCATAGGGTCTCAACGTCCTCGCCTGCCTTAATTTGCCGAGTGCGCATTGAGCCTTCTTCCCGGGTCAGAGTGCGCAAGAGCGGCTCCATGTGCGCGTAAATGTCGCGCGCATTAGCTATCCGCCATGCATTCTTAAGTTCCTGAAGTGCGTTCCTGTTAGGCAACCCTGCATCAAAACTGCCGGTGTGAGAGATATGAACTTACTTGTATGATGACGTTGTAAGTTTCTATTGCCGATTGACAAGGTACAAAGTCCCAAATGAAGACGTCGTAATAGTCATCGAATCCAAAACGCCATTTCCGCGACGCGTCGAGTATCTGGAAATATACGGGACCAACCTCCAGGACGTTGACATACTCATTTTTGGAAGCTCTTCCAATACCCTGCTTCTGGCGGTATGTCCACAACTGTTCCTCGGGAGGAGCTGTAATGACGCGACCAGTCTTGCCGTCACGCACGAGGACCAGCAGCTCTCCAGCCCGCATTACAAGATATTGCAAAAATCGGCGAGTGACGGCGTCGTTGCGCTTCATGTGGCCAACAATGATGTTTCGCGTCTCAATAATATCATGTTGACGTCGACCGTGGCTTCTACCACTGACCTGAGTATGTCGGCTGTATTGTTGAGCCTCGAAGTCGATAAAGTAAGGAAAGAAGCCTAGTTGTTGAAGCTGCTGAACCATCCTGTTACTGCCCCACGCGGCCCAGTTGGACGCTGGGAAGAATTGCCAGAGGGTAAGCAGATTCAGGTCCGAGAATTCAGCCCAGTTGCGGCATAACTGGATGGCATTTTCAAAGCTGCAGTCCTTGGCCATGACAGAAAATTGGAGCCAGCCGTCTCGCGACATGGCTTTCTCGCTGGCGTGGTTCCAGATGCTTTTGCCACAAATTGTGACTTCGGTCTTGCGTGACTTGGACTTTTTCTGTTGTTGTGAAAACAAACCACTTTTCTTGAGATATTTCTCTATTAGCCAGGGATGGGTATGAAGGTGCGCGTAGCGCCGGTCCTCAGTGACCAGTTCTGAAAATGATTCATCGTCCTCATCGTCGAGAGAATCCTCAACGTCGTCGTCCGCTTCGTCTCCTCGGGCAAAGTCGGCACACGCGTCTCTTATGACTTGAAGAGTAGGGTCTGCAACCTTTAAACAGATGTCTCGCAGATCAGATTCGGCAACATCGGCGTCGTCGAGGAACTCTTCTACGCTGTGGGCTCGGATAGCAGCGGGTAGCATGGATGCCTTTGCGAGGATGAGGCGGCTGAATAGCAGTCGTTTAATTTCCCTGATGTCCTTGATGACCGATTCGATCTCGTCATCCGTCATGGGTGCCGTCTTTTCGACAGTCTCGTGGGGATTCTCAAATGTGCCCACAATCTGGAAACCCCAAACGTCATCGTAGTTCTTCTTGACTCCTTCTGCAAGCCGTTTCCTCATTTCTACTTCCGTCTCAATGTTGATCATGTTTGGCTCCTGCTGGTCCGGTCCAGTCGTAGCTTGTCCGCTTTCTTGCATTGCCAAGAGTCTCTTCTGCCCTCTACTAGCCACGTTGGGAGAGCCTGAAGATCCACGGGATCCATTATTAGAAGCTGCTTTGCCCTTGGCCTTTTGCTTCTTTTTGGACTTGGTGGCGGTTGCCTGCGGCTCACTGCTGTGGCCAGCCTCTTGAGCGGTAGCGTCTGAACCAGCCGCGCGTACAGGATCCTCACCTGCATCCAGTACTTGCATCCAGAGAAAGTGCTTAATCAAGTCAATGTAATTGTGTCTTTTGTCGTGTTCCGCATCTTCAATAGGATCCCAGTCTCCATCGTCGTCTGCCTCATCCGTCGACGTGGACATTCGCTCTCTATATGCGTCCTCAAGGTATGCGTCTTGGCGCTTCTTTTCCTCCCTTTGTCGAATGAGATCTAGCCTGGTTTGCAGATTCTTTATATGACGTTTGAAGAGGGCAGCTTCTTGCTTCACCTTCTTCTGCTCCTTCTCGCCATTTGCTTCTTCCGTCTCCTGTACTTTGCGGACCCAAGTAAACCATTTCTCCTTCTCGTATAATACCTGGGCAGTTCGCTTTTCAAGCATTGCCAAGGCCCGGAGAACAGTATGGCGTTGGCTGCTAAGCTTGTCAAGGTATGCTTGGTGACCATAGTCAACCTGAAGTGGGTAGAAGTGTTTGTGGTGCAGCTTGCGTGCATCGATGACCTTGCTGAGCAAGACATACTTCTCAAACAGATGGGAGTGTACTTGTCGAAGCACCGTCTCGTCTTGGATGCGTTCAAAATTGTCGTTGGCGAGAGGGACGTGGGAGTTTTTAAGATAGGCCGGGGCTTCATCGTCTATCGCGTCTAGTTGGGCATTACGCCGTTTGTAACCCTTGTATAGACCAAAAGCCTGCTTGGCATGGAGCCTGCAGAAGAGGCCGTTTGCGTTTGTCGCGGCATCCTGGCATGTCTGGCCATCAGACAAACGTAGGGCCTGCTCCGAAGGGCGGTTAGTGCTGCTCTCGTCGAGGGGACATCTTTACACCTCACCTGGCATTGCGGCTGGATTGGCGTCATCGCGACACGAGGTTATACATCAATAGATACCATGTGCTGAGCAGCTTGTCCACATTGTTGGGTGGCTGAAGACGCGTCGTTTTATCAACTTGGGGCCCGCGTTTCTCGTGTGACGTTGAAGGCGGTGTCGAAATCACGACTCCACAATTTGATTCGCCAAGCAGGGTTTACAGACGCGTGAATGATAATTTCTGGCGGTCCAATAAGAGTATTTTCTGGCAAAATGCAAGCACTTGAGTCTAGAATAAGTCATCAATGATGTTTCTACGCCGTGACGAGTTCTGCATCACGGCCTTCATGCGCATAAGTGGGGTCCTCGAGATGTCCATCGTAACCGTTTGAGCATTTCAGACGAAGCTTCGGACTCTTGCCATTCGGCTACGACACACGTCGCCACTATCTCGATAGTATGTGATTACAACTCATATCTAAACTCCTTGTTTTGGACGTCTGTTAAATCCAAGAACTCGTGGTTTTCTTCTACAACGTAAGAAACCCCAGCGGCTGCCCTTTCTTGATCACGAATTCTGTTCCTTCTAGCCAGCACCCACCTCATGGCATACAGATCAACTACACACAAGAAGTAAATAATGCAGATGGAAATCTTGGCCGGCAAATATCGCGGTGCGTCCTTCTTCTGAAACGTCTGGGGCGAGATGATGTTGCCAACAGTGTAGGCAACGGTTCCAAGACATGCAACCGTAACCTTCTTGGTAGAACCCGCCACATTTGTGCTCTGTAATCCAAGAATCGTCGTCCAACCAATAGGAATACCACCAGTCAAGTAGTACCCGATTAACGCGGGAACTCTACTTGTCGTGGCCATCAAGATTGCGCCAATAATGGCCGGGACATGGCCAGCAATGCACCACCATATTCGCTGTCTGGTCTTCATCGCAAGCCACGTCAGGCCCAACAAGGCGACGATCTCATACGCCCCGAGAGGAGTGACGAGGATAAGAGACTCCTGGCTAGAGTAGCCCATGCCCTTTACCAGCAAGTTGCCGAAACTGGTAGCGGTAGAGTTGGGAATATTGGCAGCAAAAATCCAAAAGCAGTACAGCCAAGTCATCGAGTCGGTCAGAGCTTCCTTGACCTGACTCCATTTGAATTTGTCAGACCCGATGCCCTGCTCGTTGCTTCGAATTCGCTGAATGTGGGCTGCCTTGTCCTCCATGGTCAAGAACCTCGCCGTGGCGGGAGAATCGGGGATCAGAAAGTAAAAGGCAATTCCAACCACGGAAGTAAGCAGGCCCAGGAACAAAAAGATAATCTGCCACCCTTGGAGCGCGGCGTTGGGGTCGCTGCCAACATGTCTGGCAACACCGTAGGCGAAGAATCCGCCAAACATCTGGGCTGCTCCGCAGACGGAGAACCAAATGCCCACTCGAAAAGCCTGTTCCTTCTTGGTATACCATTGTGAAGTGAAGAGCACCCAAGCAGGAACGACGGCGGCCTCAAAGACACCCAGTAAAAATCGGCACACTAGTAGAGAAGCGTAATTCTTGCAAGCTGCGATACAGGCCAGGACAGCTCCCCAGAGAAATACATTGATGGAGGCGTATTTGGCAAGAGGGAAGAGTTGAATGAGCCGAATGGTTGGAAATTCAAACGCGAGTTGGCCGAAAAAGAAGATGGACGCCACCCAGTTGAACTGGTTTCCGACAAGGCCTGTGGCTTCTTGGATGCCAGTTACGCTGGCATATGAAATGGACGTCTTGTCAATGTACTGCAAGAAGTACACGACGCAAATCAGCGGCATAATGTGACAGTCGATGCGACGAACAAGGCGTTTCTCCTGCGCTGGGTCGAGAGGAGCTGTTGACAAGTCTCGGGTCTTTTTGACAAGTTCCAGGGCCGCGTCAACCCCGGACGATTTATTATAGCTTGGTTTGGGGGAGGTAATTGGATCATCACCAGAGCTACTAGCAGCCTCTGCTTTCTCGTTCTCGGCTCCGGGATTCCCAGCGCCCAGAGGCGACTGACGTTGCGATCTCGCTTCACCCATCGTGGGATGCGTGTGCTGAGTACGGCGAGGTTCCTGCATAAAAAAGAAAGACGTGAACAAATGGGGACCGATTGACGTTCAACCTTGTTCTTTATAACATGATTCTTGACGTCGGCCAACTTTGAGGATCCACTTGTGAGCCATGTAAGCGTGAGCACATCATCGGAGGTCAAGACCCGCCATAACTATCACACAACAACTAATTAAGCTTGACTATATATTTTTAGTGTCTGAATAAAGATATGCACTAGTATAAACTATAATTTGTTGTTATCTAGAGTGAAAATAAACGTTCTGCATTCCCTCCCTGGATAGTGTCACTGGTTAATACGCCGGCACAGCAGTTGGTTAGTTAGTTAGTTGGTTGACGTTGACTCTGGGGCCGACGGCATCTTGATGCATGCGTGGGGCTCGGATGAGCACGTCATCTTCTAGCGGCATATCGACAGTCAAACTATCAATAAACCTTTGGCAGGAGGCTTGTAGAAAGGTCATCCTTGTCTCCGCAGGCAACAATAGTCCCTAGACCTAGATCATATCGCTACCAACTCCTGTGCCCCCAGGATCGACACTTCAAGTCTGCTTTTCCCTTATATCTTGCAGCACTTTCGTAACATCCTTCACATCCTGGTGTTCAAGGCCCAAGACGTCGATTTGCCGCGGAAGCAACCCTGACAAAATGGCCTCTGCTTGCTCAGCATTCCCTTCCCCGTTTGCCGCGAGACCATATTGCATCTCCGCCCACAACGTCAAGCGGCTGTTGGCGCCAAACATCTTTTTTCGTTCTTCCACCACCATGCGGAATGTGGTTTTGGCTTCACTGTATTTGCCTTGTTGCATGTAAATGCCCGCGAGAATGTTGAGGTCCGCAACTGCGTCCTTGGGCAGGTCACCCGTGATCTGTCCACCGTCCTGATCCGATTTGCGCAGCTGGTTCTCCAGAAAGCTGTACAATTCCTGTGCTTCGTCATTACGGCCAAGCTTCACCAGAACTTCTGCCAGCGTGAGACGGGACCGAAGCGTATGTGGAGAGCTAGATCCAAATTGCTTGACGGAAGCATCGAGGGCTTTCCGAAGGAACGTGTTTGCCTCCTCGAGGTTGCCTTGACGCGACAGAACCCAACCCAGGCTGTCGTAGGCGAATGAAAGTGCTGGATTCTCGTCCGAGGACGTGCGTGTAATATCCTCTATTAGTCCTTTGAGTAACTCTTGCGCATCTGCGTAGCGTCCATTGCGTTTGAGCTCATCTGCTAGTGACTGTCGAGCCGCGGTGAGCAAGTCCTGGCACTTGTCCCCATCCGTGGATTGAGAAGAAATGTCGATTGCCTCCCTTAGTTGGGGCGCGACCCTGTCGCCACGCTCTGGTAACCAACTATACAATTCGGCCAGTTCAATCCGGCGGCGTAGACATTCGTTGGGAGTCAATTTCTCATTCGTGCTGGTCTCCGCAAAGAGTCCCTCATAAATCGACTCCAGCCATCTATCAAGATTCTGACGAACTTCACTTCGTCGGTCTTGCTCAAAGTAATTCACCACCTGTGCCTTGATCATGGAAATGTAGAAGAAACGAGCATTAATTGGTGGCCGAGGCGGAATAGGCAGGACAGAGTGCGCGAGTAATTCAGGAAGTAGCTTGATAATCCACTCCCTTGCATTTGAAGATTGAAAGAAGAGCTCAACCTGGTCCTTCAAGTGTTGGTCGTCCTTACTCAAGCTCAAATGGTGGACCCAATAGAGACATGCGTAATCTGCCAATGGATAGAGGTTACGAAAGTCTTTCGAGCTCGGCAGATCAGCAATGTGCCGGAATGACGAGTGCATGAGATACGCCAAGAGACATGTCGCCATTTTCTGATGCTGTTCGCCGATCCACGCAGCTTCATTCTCAGCAGGCGCCGACGCCTGGCTGTGCAGAAAGTCCCGGAGGGAGTGATGGACAAGTCTCACATGGCCGTCCTCAAACTTGACCAGAGATCCGCATACTTGCACCGCAGTAGCTTCCAAGTCGGCGATGAATATGTTGGTTTCCGCAGATATGGCGTTTGCTACTTCCGCAAGTGTCATTGGCCTTGTTGAAAAGGCCAGCCATCGCAGAATACTGTCTCGAAGCATAATAAGGGTCTGGGGGAGGTCCTTGGACTGCTGCGCAAACGAGTCTCGGTAAAGTTGATTCAGAGAAGTAGGAAGGCGCTCCAAGTGTGAGTCAATATTGCCTTTGTTGATTTCGGTGTCATTCGCGACAACTTTGATGGCAAGTGACGCCCAGACAAAGATGCCTTCCGATTTCCGGGCTACAGCTGTGCTGACATTGTCGGCTTCCGAGCCTAGCTGTGGGTATTTGGCGGCTTCTGATGAGCAGAACCGTCTCATGTCGTCGGCAACTTTGGCGGCTGTTACTTGAATAGTGGGCGAATCCCTGAGTGCGCGTAGGATGCTGGCTTGTGGCCGACTGAGCACAAGCAGTCTGACGTGTCCGGCCAGTATCGTGGTCAGCTCAACCAACTTGGACGGAAGGTCGAACTTCAAGTGTGATAAGGACTCGTCTGGCAACTCGTCCAGCCCGTCTATTATAAGCGTCAGGCGCGGTGACTCTTTGACGAGAAACCTGAACTCGTCCCAGATTTTGTAGCTAGCATCGTATGGCAGACTCCCTGTGCCTGTGTGTGTATTATCGACGAGTTTGGAAGCCCGTATCTTTACAAGGTCGCGCGCTTCTGGACATGATATAAGTTGAGCTGCGAGGTCATGTACTAACAACGCCGGAGTAGATTGTGCCGTACAGTGTGTCGTGAGTACCGGTGATTCATCGCTGACCCCTACGACGTCGCCGGCAATGAAGTCGGCCAGAAACGTCTTGCCTATGCCCACTGGGCCTTGAATCCATAAGACGGGTGAGCTGCTCTCATTCCACGCCTTCCACGCCTGGTACACTGGCTCCTGACGCACCCACTCGCAGGTCTGAGGTAGACGGTGTCGCTTCCTTGCCGCCTGCTCGCCTCCAGGATTGCCAGAGGCGCTGAAGGCTCTCTTCTTGCTGGAGCCTTCCATGAGGAGAATGAGTAACCGCCCCGCCGAAGATTGAAAAGTTGAAGGCCTTGAGCAGTTACTTCTGAACGCCCTGCGTATAAATAGCACCAACATCTAGCACATCTTGGGTGCCGTACGACTTTATCTACGTCTCCGTGATGGAATATACGAGGGTAACAAGTCAACTCGGGATTTGCACCCTGGTCCTGGTCGAAACTCGGGAGTTCGAGACCACGGTCGACCATCTGCAGGCGGTTGCTGTCTCGATGGCAAGGCGCACTGCAGCTGAAATGTACATAAGCTGATATGTTTCACAACCACAACAATAAAAGTGACGAGCTGAGACTATCAGACGCCACAATTTTCAGCCTGCCCCTTTTGGTGCTTCCCCATTCTCCACATTCGTGTCAGCTCAATGCTGTGTTGGCAGCCCGTGCAACCACCTTTGGTCTCTGGGCTTTACTCTGTGAACATGCTCACATAGACATAACAGAAGAAATTGTAAAAAGTCGCAGGTAAATTGACGAGAAAGATCCGAGAGACAAGTTTGGATATTTTCTATTTCCGTACTGATCAAAGAAAACTTGGTATTCGAACCGCTGGTCTTACATCCATACTATACTAAATACACCACCTATTAACCATCCAATATTTCCCTTTATTCTACAAAACGCGTCAAAATAAATCAGATCAAGTTCATTTGCAGCCAACTACTGGAAGAGGGCTCACTGCTGCCTCCTGTTCTTTGCCACTAGGCTTATGGTGTCGACGAAATCTTCCAAACGTGAATAGCTGAGAGACCGACGACTTTCGCTCCGTCTTTGCCATAGTAGAACCTCTCTGTGTTTTGGCCCGAGGCAATGTTTCTTCATATCTCTTTCCAACAAGCTCTACATCTTGCCGATGAATGTTCTGCGTGTCATTCTTCAGATCGGTTAGCAAGTGCATCGCCTCTTCCCATGGAAGAACTTGCGCCAGAGGACCCTTGGCTTCAGCCTGCTTGTAATACGCCTGCTTTCGCAAGGTTCTCCCAAAGACGCCAACCTGATACTCGGCATCTTCCTCGTCAACAAGACTGTTTACGGTGCGGCACCAGTCGAGGAAGTACCCTCCCTTGTAATGAACGTATCGCTGGGCAGCATTCTTTCATTCTGTTAGCGGTGCTCGTCAGGGGACGAATGCCCGAAAAGACGCTTACAGTTCCAATATTGATCTCCTCTACACCATATTCTAATATTGTCCGTTGGATCTGGCCAATTTCCTTGACAAACTGTGGGTCTTGGTCTTTCGGTAGAACCGAAATGAAGCCTTTGATCTCGCTGGCGGGTATCTTTGCCAACATTTAGTGGTGTCTGGCGTTGGGAAGATATTTTCAAACGTACCGCAACCTCGGGCCGGTGTCTATATGCAATCGGTAGCCCTTCCAGGTAATTGTCTATCACACGGCGGACAAAGTTCTCGTAATACCCAGACACTAGCTTGGCACCAGGTTCATCGCCTACATGTACAAGTCAGTGGCAGTCCTGGCATTTCCATCAACGTACCCCATGACAATTCTCCGACACGTACTCTCATCAACTTCCCACCTCGTGTTGGGAATTCTATGAGTGAGCCAATCCTTTATGGCAACGGCCGTATTATTCAGGGCATCAGAGTAGGCAGACGCGTCTTCCCCTTTTTTCGAGTCCCCAAAATCAGAGATTCCCTTCACCACACCTAGGCAAATGGGACCCTTTGGCTCGAAATGTTTGCAGAGCTGGATAAACGCGCTCGCTTCCATATCGAGAGCGATGGCGTTTCGGCCGACCTAGTCTATGAATCAGGCTTCGTCCAACATGTAAATGAATGAGCACATCTACCCACCGACGATCGAATCTTCTCAAATACCTGCGCGGCGTCGCCTCGGACCGAAGACCCAGATATGTACTCGCCGTAACGAATACCGTGCCGTTTGTGCGACTTGGTAAACCCCTGCATGTCTCCGGCCTCGACAGCGACCGGCTTGTAGTCCGGCAGGAATACCGCATTCCCACCGGGTCCTTGCGCCTCCCACTTGCCCTCTTCGTAGTTGATGGCCGCTTCGCCAAATACTACATCGCGCAGCGCCAGCTCCAATTTCCCCGTGGGGTCGTCGAAGCCGGCGCAGACGCCCGCGTGCAATACGAACCGAGGAGAAAGCGTGTTGAAGAGTATGGCCGCGCTGACGGCAAAGGACTGGATTCCCTGGCGCAGGGAACTCGTAATGTAGTACTTTAGGATATCCCCGGACGGTAGTTTGAATTCGCCCAAGTGGAATGTGTGGCCGTCTCTCACCATGGATACGTCATGGCCGCTGAGCCGGTGCTTTTCGTCATCGATGCCAAGCGCCCGCGCAATCTCCTGTGCTTCGGCCGGCCGGCCGCAGATGATGCATACCGGGCGACTACGGAGTCGGCGCAGATTCGAACGGCTCTCCTTGTCTGTCGGCATGGCGGGCAAGGGTTCTCGGAGGGCACGGCAGCAATGTCTACTGTCGCACCTATGTGATTCGCTCTTTGGACTATCCGGGTGCTCGAGATGCTTCACACCGGAGCGGAGCATGCATTTAATAACTTGGCCGCACGCGATTTCCACGGCGACGCGTCCATCCCGACTGCGATCAGCAGGATGGCGCCCGCAACGAATGCTGGATGTTTTCCAGTGAAGTTCTGGCCTGCGCAGACCTGAACGGAGCTGAAATCAATATTCTTCAATGGCCTGCGCACAATGTCCAATGCTAGGCGGCGGAATCGCACGTTGGGTGCGCCACCGACTCCGGCAGGGCCTCGAACCCGTTCTGACACACTCGGCTGAAGAGGCTATTAATACATTATGATGGCTCACCTGGGCTGGCTCAGCCCTGTGTGCCTACTTCTCTACTCACACAGCCCCAAGCTATTGCATTTAGTGTGCGAGGTTAAAAGGAGACATGGCTTTGGCTTGGGGGCTGATGCAAGCGTGTTGCCAAATCTGCGGGTGTCGCCGTCCCTTAGATTGCCAGCGGCTGACACAGACGAAGCCCTCAGGTGGCATTTCTCTCAGCCTCAAAGAGTTGCGCTGCCATATGGAGTTTTACGAGCTGGGCAGAATGCCTAGCAATTTTTGGACGCTCTACGGACGCTTTATGCGCATACGAGCGTAGCCACGTTCATGCCTCCCTTAAAGCTGCGATTGAGCCGTGGAGCCATAAGTCCTGCCGAATAATTCCGAACAGGATACTTGATACCCCGTACTTGTTCTAAATGGAAGAATGTGTGGCTAACGACGCATCATCACGAGCTACAATAGGAAATCTGCGGCCGAATGTGGATCATAGCCCGGGCCGGCCGACCGGGACGGCCCGCCGGGTGCAACAGATCCTGGTATCCACATCATGGAGCTCGCATGCTGTCAACTTCGTCCTGGAGAAAAACATCCAGCTGGAAATGATTGCACGAGGTCTGAAATTCTCCAGTCAGTCGTCGTAGCTCACATGGCCCATCCACTTGATTTCATGTCATGCTTGTTGAGATGGCCGAAGCATGCTCGTGGAGTCGTCATGGTGCCTTGAGGCGTCTCAACACGGTCGACAGTCTCGAAGCCAAATTTTGCATACAGCCGAACCCTATCCGGGTACGCGCGCGATTGCTATAATACATTTATAATCGGCTTAAGTTGCCACGCCTTGTATAATGAAGCCAAGTATAAATAAACCAAGAACCCTTTGACTCACCTGTGATAAAATGTATTAAACCTTAGATAATGCGCTGCTATAGCTGAACCAGAGGTGCAAGGCTCAAATACGTATCTGATATAACGTTGAGACTGTAATATTCCTGAGCTATCCATGATAGAAAACAATTTAGAAGCCAAGACCAGGTATTAAAGGGGTGGATTACTTGTGAGAAAGGCCATGCAGGTGCTATATTCTGAAAGGGAGCTAGAGGCCTAGGTATTATAGGGATATCTCTTGCAGTAGTTTTACCACGTCCTCATCCCCCCACTGAACGGCCCCGTCTGGTTGTTTTTATCCTTCGCCTCGATATTGGCGCCTCTCAAAAGCAGGAGCTGTACCATGGCCTCGCGCCTGTACCGAGCAGCCCACCAAAGCGGCGTCTGGCCATATGTCCCATTCTTTGCTTCAATATCAGCGCCCCTCTCAAGTAATAGCTTTACCACGGCCTCTTTCCCCCACTGAGCGGCCCACGAGAGCGGCGTCTGGTCCTTGTTATCCTTCGCCTCGATGTTGGCGCCCCTCTCAAGTAATAGCTTTACCACGGCCTCTTTCCCCCACTGAGCGGCCCACGAGAGCGGCGTCTGGTCCTTGTTATCCTTCGCCTCGATGTTGGCGCCCCTCTCAAGCAGTAGCTCTATCACAGTCTTATCCCCCACCTCAATGGCCCAAAAGAGCGGCGTCTGGTCCTTGTTATCCTTCGCCTCGATGTTGGCGCCCCTCTCAAGCAGTAGCTCTATCACAGTCTTATCCCCCACCTCAATGGCCCAAAAGAGCGGCGTCTGGTCCTTGTTATCCTTCGCCTCGGTGTTGGCGCCCTTCTCAAGCAGTATCTCTATCACAGTCTTATCCTCTCCTAGAATAGCCCAAAAAAGCGGCGTCTCGTCATTGCTATTCTTCGCCTCAATATTAGCGCCCTTCTCAAGCAGTAGCTCTATCATAGTCTTATCCTCTTCTAGAATAGCCCCAAAAAGCGGCGTCTCGTTATATTTATCCTTCGCCTCGATATCGGCGCCATTATCGAGCAGTCGTTTGACGATGTGTTCATGGCCCTTTTTCGTCGCGGACAACAGTGTAGTCCGACGGATCTCGTCTACTGAATCAACCTGAGCTCCTTTCATTAATTGGTTAGCTATATCCTGCTGTCCAGTGCAAATAGCGTAGGAAATTGGCGTTCCTCCAATGTCATCTTTTGAGTCGGCCCGAGCGCCTTTACTGGCCAGTTGCTGGACGATGGCCTGATGACCATTCCAAGCGGCGTATGACAGTGGCGTTCTACCGTGTCTATCCCTTGCATCGATTTTCGCTGCTTTCAAAAGCCATGGCCTGGTTGCGAGTGTTTTGAGGCGAAACTTCGGGCCCTCGAGCAGCAGCTTTACGACACCGCTAAACCCGTTCTCTGAAGCCCAGGAGAGCGCCGAACGCTGGTAGGTACCGTCTCTGGAGTCTATCTTGACATTTCTCAATCCAAGCTGAAGCTTTACAATGCGCTCGAGTCCGAAATACGATGCAATCATAAGGGCCGTGAAATCCAGAGGAAATCCACCGTGTGTTTTCACCCAGTAAATCCTGAACCAGGTCAGACAACGATTAGAACCTGCATCGCAAAGTTTCTTCAGGCATTCTATAATGCTATCGTCTTCGATATCAGACGCTCGAAAGTGGGCGGCCCAATTGGTAGCAGAGTATTCGAGGAAGACGTGACCGCCAACGTAGTCATCAGCTTTCCCGGTCTCCTCTAGAGGTTGGTCTTCAAATTCATTGAAAAGCAGGTGCCAGATACAGATTTGGCAAAGAATTCGGTGGGACAGCTGTGGCTGCAGTGACGATTTCCATAAGCGCTGGTTCTTTTGGTCCTGGAGAGGATCGGGATCGTCTTTGCGGACCAAGAAAATTTTCGCAGTTTGGTGAAGGAGATAGATCTTCGAGTCTTCTGAGATGTTCACAAAGAGGCCGCAGAGGTCTCTGATGTGCTCTTTAAAGAAGTTTTCTGGTCTACTACCCAGCTTCTTATACGATTTGTGCTTTTCTTGTATTGTTATCGCAAGATACATTTCTGCCAGAGTCAATGGCCGTGCTGCTGCCACGACAATGTGCAGCAACTTCTTGGCTTCTTCCGGATTCGTACTTCTGGCTAGAATTTTCTCGTATGCCTTGTCGACGGAGTGTGGAAGCGAATTAACAACGTAGCGTATGTCAACCTCAGTGATGGTGTTGCTAACCACGCTTTTAATCCATCCCAGTGTGAGATGAACCCATAGATATGTCTTATTGCCAATGGCCCGCAGCCCTTGCAAGAGTGATTGTTCGTCGCTTTGCTGAAGACCTTTATCTTCCCGGATACGCGCAACTGCATCTACTATGTAGAGGTCAATCTCTCCTGCAATCTTTGATACTTCTGCATCGCTTTCTCCCTTGAGGTGAATGACAGGCAGCTCCGGTATTTTTAGAGGCTGGAAGCCACGTTCGATGTCGTTATGGAGCCGACTTGTCACGAGAAACTTCAAGCTGACATTCTTCTTCGCGTCATTCCCCGGCCCATAGAAATCGCACAAGGCACTCGCAAGATCCTGTTGTTCATGATCTTCGCATTCGTCGAATGCATCAAGAATACAGACTATCTCGCCGGCGTTCTTATCTTGTGAAGCCATAACCAGGACGTCCCAGAGCTCCCATAGTTCATAACATGAATTGGCAAGGGGTGCTGAATAGCCGCTAAACCGCCTGACGATATTATTAGAGAAAAGATCCTTTCTTTCTGTGAAGAGTTGGTGAAGGATGCAACTAAGAGCGCTTTTCACGCTCCTCTGATCCTGAAAGTCGTCTTTGAGGAAGAAATAGCAGATTGTTCTGGATTTTGTAGACTTGAGTTTAGAGTCGACTAGATATTTAGCCAAAACCGACTTTCCGCACCCGGGATTTGCAGATACCCAGAGCATACTTGACGATTTACTTTCTTGCCATTGCTTAAAATAATCGTGTCCTGTGAACCACTCACACGTCCCTGGGACACGATCTGGATTCCTGTTCTTTCTCCTCTCGTACGGCGATTTGTTGAGTGTCTTGAGGATTTCGTCCCGCGTTAGTTTGTTGGATTGCTCTTTCAAGGAATGATTAGTCCATTGGTAATAGGACCTAGCTACCAAGGCTGTGATCTCTTACCCAAGTTTATATTATGCCCAACGATCATGGTGCCATCGCCGTAATTGTTCTTTTGGTCTGGGCCAACGTTGATAACCTGATGCCCCATTGCCCCGGAACCAATACTCTGTTCATAGTGTGTTCTGGAGCTCTTGGACTCTGGGTCTGGCACGGATGACTTGACGTCCATTGGGTCGTGTAATGAGCGATGCCGCGGTCCCGGGCTGGTCCGCTGCCACAACGTGGGAATCGAAAGTTGGGAATGTTTTTCGAGACAGGGCAGTATTCGTTAGCTGCCGACAAGCTGGTTAGCTCATGGGTCATAAAAATTAAGGAGAGAATAGACCACCAGACTGGCGAGGAGGTGCAACAGACAGGAAGGCTTGCAGCTGGGAGGTCAGCTTGAGGGCACTGAGGGCACAAGCCCAGCCATCATTTGGCCAGCGGCTGTGGCACGTCTCCGTGCCCATGCAACACACCAATTATTCCGGCGTGGTTGTCAGCTGTCAGCTTCAGGTGAGAATTTAAATGCGACATCATGCAAGTTTACGTGGACGAATAGTCGGCGGCTGTGGGTTGTAGCACCGTAGAATTCAAGCACAGCATCCAGCGCTTCACTCCCGACGCGATTTCCATCGGCCGGCTTAGGCTCCTTTTCCGGTGCTCTTCGTTAACCCGCCAACTCCGTTACACATCTTGTTGGGCCGTCGTAGGCGGCGTAAGTTTGATCGACATTACCGGGCGGTATCTGACCCCTTCTGACGGTATGAAGGAAAAGAGAGCGAGGTACGGAGTGATCCATTGGCGATCTGTAGCGAGATTTATCAACGAGCTGGGTTTGGCAGCCGGGTCAAAACGAGGTGCGACCAATCACCTGGTCATATGCAAGAGGTGGGAGGTTGGGCAGTATTTGTGATAAGTGATCTGGCTGTTTAAGCCAAAGGAGAATTGACAATAACATCATTGATCCGGCTCTATCCGAACGAGGCCCTGGAAGGTCGGCCTTGAGAAAGGGCACACCTGGAGGGGTAAAACGAGAGGAGCGGGGAAACGTCGACCAGACCAGTTCGTCCATCCGGAGGGGGGATGTGCATACCCTTCGTGACAGTGACCTCTCGCGGGTGAGCAACAGCTTCGTGGCTATAACAGCGGGACTCTATTGCTCGCTGCCTAGGTAGTAAACTACCTGTTCCTGAATGTGGTCGTGATATCGAGTACAAGGAGGCAGATCCTCTTTGACCACGTGCAGGCTTGCAAAGTTAAGAATGGAGCTGGCCTCGCCCCGGTCCTGCTCCAGATCCTGGGGGCCGACTGCCCTCATTCATGTTGACGCGGGTAGCGCCGGGTTGTCCTGCTGACTGTGGCAAGGGATGTACGGAGTAGCCATTCGAACTTGACATTTGAGGACCAGTTGACTCCTCACCACACGTGGCGACTGCTAAGACTAGTGTCGTATTTCCCGTCAGATTTCGGCATGGGCTTGACACTTTGCTGTCCTACACCCCTGCACCTCCACATCCTATTTTCCTACTTCACCCTGTCCAAGACTCTTATAACTCATTCCATCCGTTGTTATTATGTTGCTAGTCTTGTTCTCTCGCAGTCTAGCGGCACAGTCAGGCGGCTTTTGTCGATTGCGGACGAAAGCTATCCTTCGCTGGCGTGTTATGCCCATGCCTCATCGCTGCGGCAGAGCGCTTCCTCAACATCCACGCCGATTTCCACTAGGTATTGACTCTTCATAACGCCGCACAGAATCGTAAATAGGACGTGCGTCTCCCAATAACTGGCCCCTTATTGAGCAGCTCATATCATTGACTCCGCCTACTCAGACACTCCGCAGCCCACACGCTGAAAACCGAAATGGATCCCCTGAGCATCATTGCGTCCACACTGGCCATCGTTCAAGCCATCTCCATGACATACAAGGCAATCCAACACCTCAGCGGTCTTCCGAATGAGTTCAGAGAAGTGAACCGCAACCTCCCTCTCGTGCAAAGCACTCTGAACCTGGCCCGTGATCAGCTCCTGGGCCTTCCCTTGGATGAGCCGTCAAAAATTGCGATCCAGCCTGTGGTTAGTGCTTGCAAAGAGAAGGCCAAGGCACTGCAGGACATCTTTGATAAGGTCGGAAAGGGGGTGAAAAGTACCAAAGATGGGTCCCTGCTGGACTTCTACCGCAATTACCTGCGCCCTTTGGGCAAAGCACACCGAGTAGAGAACCTGATGCAAGGCATCCTACGAGACTTGGACGCACTGGCCACCAACCAGTTGTTCAAGACGGCAACTAGGAGCCAGATGGCTCTGCTCAAAGAGGCGATTGATCAACTATCCCACGTGGAGTCATCCGTGCCGGACTCGGATTTCGATGGCCCGGGGACAAATCTCAACCAGAGTATCTCGTCCGGGGGAACGGGGTACCAGTCCGTCAATAGCGGCCAAGACCAGAAAATTAACTCTGGCGGTGGCAAAATGTTTGTTGCGCATAGTATCAGTTTCGGTGCTGAATGATGAAATGAGTGGCTTGATTCAACGCGAATGCCGAAATATCACGGGGAATAAAAAGGATGCGGAAAGCAACATACGGAAATAATAGGAGCAATCTACAGCCAGCTGATAAATTAGCATGTATCCCACATTGGTACCAAACCAAATACGCAATGATTGGTTCGAGTCAAGCTAGAGGTCGCATATCCATGCGTTGCACGTACCAGAGTAGAGCCTAGGTATGGAAGCATCTAGGCGATATAATGTACTAAATCTGCCATCTTCCAACGGCTAACCAAAATTTGATATGCAAGGTCTTTTTGAGTGAGGCTGCTACCGGCACGGCGAGCAGGGAGATGGCAGGGAAATATGGCCGGCAAGACGCGTGGAAGCCAGGAGTGAGATCCAAGAGAAGATGGACTTTGGCCAGAGACTGTGCGAATCCAAGAATAACAAGGTCGATTGGCAATGGTCGAGGAAAATTGATTGAATTCGCAGCCTTACTTTTCCTGTACCAATGCATAACCTGGCATTATCCATTCCGTCATGTCCAAATTGCCTATTATAAGTTATAACTGTACATCTGTCGCTTTGCTCTCCTGAAGATGGCATCATAACTCACATTTAGCGACCGCCAAGGGACGAGACATAATATTGTAGAGTTTGGGAGAGAGGATCCTCGACGTGAATGTATTTCGACAAACGGTAGGGTCCTATCAGCCAACAATACTAGTTGCCAATATCTTGACAGTCATCCAAAGGCCCAAAGTAATCCTCTTCCTCCTTGAGATACACCTTCTGCTCCTCTTGCTTCCTGGATAAGAACGCTTTTCTATCCTCATTTTCCATGAACAGCGCGATTTGTCGTGAAGTGATTTCGACGTACTTCTTGGTTTGTTGCGGTGTACGCGGTAGGAATCCAACAAGAGTGTAGCTGATGAAGAACCAGTAGGCATCAAAAACATACTCCGGGCGGAGTAGGGCACATACCACCAACGTGTGACACCAGTCTTTCCGTCTATCCCACTCATCAGAAAGTAGAGTGGAACATCCAAACCCCAAAGATTTCTCCTGATCTCGCACTATATCGCACAAGATGCTGACTTCACAGTTGTAGAGTATCTGGCCATGGCACAGAAAATCGATCGAGTTGCCATCTAACCAGGGAGGGGGGACAAAGAACTGCAATGGCATGACGCTGCTCCATTCCCAGTCGAGCACCGCCACCAAATTGAGGTCATCGTCCCACAAGAGGTTCTGAATGGCTAGGTCACCGTGTACCAAGACAAACGGGCCGCAATCTTGAGCTGCATCGAGCCATGACTCCATTACAAACCTTCTAAAGTCGTGCGAGGCATATAAACCACGCTCACCACGGATGTCAAGCATGGAATTCGTCCCCTTGTCGAGCAGATTGTCTCCCAGCCAGAGAAGTGCATCCACGTACTCCTTTGACGTCTTGAATGTTTTATGCTCGGGGAACCTGGAAGCAGGCGCTAGACCCTCGCGTTGCTGGAGAAGAATTTCTATACATAGTGGCCGGTGGCGAACCCGGATGCTCTGGTCATGGTCCTCCTTTGGAAGGCCAAGAGCGCCAATCTCGGGGAATTCCAGCTGCCGTAGTTGAATGTAGACCTGGGCCAAATTCTGGTACATTTTCTCTCGGGCTCTAGTGGGCTGCGTGGTCACTGAGCACCAGACATCAAGGTCCTTCGGAAAGCCGAGTTCCCTGAGGTTTTTCCCTTTTATGTAGTCCATGATGATGAACGCCATCTTGATAGGACTATTCTTGGCGGAAGAATGCGCCCGTATCCTGGGGACAGGTATTGTGGTGTTGGCTGCCACGTATCTACCCTGTCGTCAGAGACATCCTTTCAATACAAGCCTCGGAAAACTCACTTCATCGTGGCAATCTCTACGTCCATCTTCTCATCTATCCAAGGGACTACTTCAGGAATAGGAAGTCTCACAACCCATCGGTCAGGCACCCCATCAGAGCTCGACGTCGCGAATTGGACAAAGAAGCAGACATTGAAACTGCCATGCTTGACAGGTTGAAACATCTGGCAGGGTTCATTGTCGTGGTACGATGAAGCAAGCTTGAGAATCTCGCTCTGGTCTATTGACGCAATAAAGCGTTGTGGTGCTTCTTGGGCTTTTGCGTCGAGGATCAAATCTCTCATCTTGGAGGATGGGTGCCGGATGAAAGAGAACGGTCAATGCGTGCATGCGGATATGCTAGCAAACATTACTGCCTGAAATGTCAGGACGCAACAACTACGCGCTCTTATCCAATCACATCAAGCATTGGTTCACGGGATCGATAAGCCAATAACCGTTTACCGCCTACATACTAGATACTTTTATTGCTGCATCTAATTGTGGTATAATAATATATCTTTATGTATATTTAAAGATAACTGGTACTTATACTCTTATATTATTCACTAGGAAAGATGAGTATCGTTTAATAATTGGCTTCTTCTTGGCCCACATCCTGGTCCGCTACAAAAGCTGCACCTTCGCACCAGACAAGACACTCAATGGAATAGTGAACTGCCTATCCACAACGAGATTATGCCTGAGGGGACCTGAGGTTCTCAATTTCCTGTTGCAACCACTGGATTTCCCTTTCAACGGCATTCCACAAACGCTGCATACAGGCAGAGGCATTCTTGTAGTGTTGAAGAGACGACCCAAGAGACTTTATGTCCCTGTCCAACTGCCATTGTTTCGCTTCCATTTCAGCATGGTCGACCATCCTGCCCTGCCGAGCCGCCTGCGCTGCGGCTGCTGAATTCGACAGCAATGCTCGCTCATTGGTTGCACTCTCCAACATGATTTGCAGCCTCCTAACCTCCCTGGCATGGTAGTTATATTGAGTTGTATAGCCCTCGGATTGGGTCTGCAAATCTCTCAACATGTTCTGGGCCTCTTGTAGAATCTCAGCGGGACTGGGTGGCCTGGGGCCATCTCGTGCGCTCGACTGACGCCTGTGACGCCGCCGATGGGAGTCGCCGCCGGACCTGTGGGATGACATGGAGCTGCTGTGACAAGGGCTTATTGGGGCTTGTAACGCAAAGGTTCAAATTCAAAGATGATATCGGAGAGTGTCAAAGGCCCTTGGTTTTCTAAGAGCAAAGGAGGGAACGGTAACCACTATATATACTTAGATGAAGGGAAGGCGTCGACGGTCTGGTGTGCCTTGGCTCTTACCCGGGCACGTGTATGTATTCAATCTGCCTAACCAACAGGCCCTTTGTCGGCGAAGGCCCTTTATTATTGGGCTTCACCATCTGTTGGCTGCGCAGTTGTTCACAAGAAATTGAAATCATGCGGTTGGCCCTACTCTAGCCTTCTGATTTGCAGTAAAACCGGGGGGGAAATAGAACGAGACCACGCCGGCTGTGTGTATGAGGCGACATTCTCGCCAAGAAGGACTGTTGGTACAACTTATCAGGGCCAAGCCTGCATCAGCTAGGGAAGGGAGAAGAGAGTTCAATGTTGTGATGGATAGACCACCGGTCGACCCGTAGTTCTCCACACCCAACGGCGTTGACATGTCAGTTCGGTTTGCCTTGCAGGATGCAGCCCAAGTAGGCAGCAACCATCGTATAGGCAAAGTCACATGCCTGGTATGCATGCACTTTCAACCCACGAGGCACTCAACACAATATTACCCGAAATATCAAGGCGTCAGAAAGCAGTCAAGTAGACCAGTTATGCATATCCTAACATTGACGTCCAAGTTGCGATGAGATTATGACAGGCAGGGGCTACATGTAGTCAGAGAGATCCAATTGACTTGATGTTGACGGTGCCATGATATGCGGGGTTAAACGCCCGGCCTGCCGAATGGAGACCATGTCTCCAACATCCGCGCCGAGGATCCTTGCTAGCTCCATTGACGTCTGCCTAGAATTTAGGCTCCCATGTCCCACGAGAAGTGTATAAAAGGGTGTGCCAGCTTGGGGTGTGGGCATGCATTAATATGCGGCGGTAACCCAACTACAAGCTCCGTACTTACTTAAGTACCAGTTGAGACCAGACTTTATATAGCAGCAAAAGCCCTCGGAGCATCCCAGGACGTGGACTGTTTGGTCCTCCAGTTCCATGACACAAAGCAATCCAATACTTAGCCTTGGGACCGGGCTCTTTCCCAAGTATCCAAGTATCTTTGGGTACGAAGACGTCCATACACTTTCGTGCCATGGCCATATAGGACGTCTTTAGGATGCTGGTAGTTCCACATCAAGCGAGCCTACACGTTCCCTCCAGTGCCTTGTTTCTCAATTCAAATAACCACCTCCATTTTTCCTTTGCCTACCCTATTGCCCTAAAACTGCGATACGCTGTGTCTCAACTACTATCCAGCTGCCCTTGCCACGGGGCATGACTATTGCTCTTCCTTTTCTTCCTTCTCAAGGCCGCCAACGCAAGTGTGATCTCTCTCGCTGTCATGAACACAAACACCACAATCAGACAAACACCTATGAGGCAAACGACAAGCATAACAGCCACGCAGAATCCCTCACCAACCTTGTACAATGGACGCCATGAATTCTTTGTGGTGCCATATAACCCCTGTTGAGAAGAGTAGCCCAGCTGGATGGAGCTGATAAGGATGCTCAAAACGCCAAAGGTAAACAACAAGGGGCCGTAAAAACGACTAAAGTAGGCATCGTAATTGCCGTAAACCTTGAAAAAGACAAACTTGCGCAAGACAAACTTTCCCCAGAAATTAAGGGGTCCAAGGCGCAGCTGACCGTACTGATAACGAGGGCTCACATCAGCGTCAAGTATTGCCAAGGGCCCGAACGCCTGAATAAAATTGACAAAGGAAGTATAAGTAATCCTGGAGTTTTCGTCCCCACAAGCCAGCTCTGCAGCTACATTTTCGCCGTCTGCTCTCTTGTATATCGAATCGCAGTCGATTGGCAAAAGGCCGTGTTTCTCTGCAAGCGCAAAGTCCGACGGGTGCTGCACTAAATACTGGTAGGTGCGCATAAATCCCAAGATGGACTTATACACGGGGTCTTTGTTCGTGCTGGCACTCGGTTCTGGTTCCAGGACCGCGGACCAGAAGGCGTGGGAAAGCAGAAACGGCGGGATGGGCTTGACGAATACTCGGTGGTCGTGCCAGACAAGATGCAGCTCCGGGTTTTCCGTCACCGTGATCTCTCGGCCGACGGCGACTTGGTGAGTCAGGCTGAAGACGTGGCTGCTGTCCTGGGTTGACACGAGCCAGAGCCACTTTGAGAAGGCGTCCAGCTGCGGGGTGCGGAAGTCGTTTTGGAGAAATTGAAGAATGTCGGACCGGTCCAGTGTTGTTTGGGGGTGCCCCGGGAGGCGACGGCTGCTGTCGCCAATATCTGCTTTGTGGATGCCGTGGAAGAGACTTGAGAAGGTAGGGAGAGTCATGATGTAGAAACGAGTGCAAAATTGTCGCCAAAGAAGGAGTATTAATTTGGTTCTTGAAAGGCGTGACTTTGATAACTCCAAGGATGGGCCGAGAGAGGTCAACTGTGTTCGAGACAATAGGATTCGGACAGCAGGCGGTATTTTGTGATTTCCTCACGCATCTGAGTGCCGAGGGGCTATCTGATGGCTACCTTTAACTTGTCAATCTTTTCAAATGAATGTCTTGGACAAATAAAGAATTGTCAGGGGCCTTGATGCCGGTTGGTGGTACATAACACATAGCCAGAGGTTCCAGTCGCTTATCCGCAGCCAAAACGATCTGTGAGGCTTATAGGGTGATCGAATACTGCAGTCTGATATCTGCACAGGCTTTTGGCATCTCCAGTGAATTCTTTGGTAGACATGTGCGGCGGTAAAATCAGTTTTCGCCCGGCGACATGGACAATTATCCAAGGGGATATCAATGATGATCAGCTGCCCAACTACCCAATTATGCAGCACATCTTGTTCTTCTGGGTGGCTGAGCATCATGTCTGCACATCTTTTGCCGTTTACAGCATGAAAATACACCCCAAAAGAGACTGCTGCAGCGGAACCGGGACGGGCCGCGGGCATGGGGAGATTTCGCCATGTTGTTGTGTAACAATGGCAGATTGGCCACGTCAAACTTTCAGAGTTGGTTGCTTATTTCACGATTGGCGGCTATGAGCTGAATTCAACAGTAGATTGGTTCCCGATTGAGACGATTTAGCTAGAGAATCGAAAGCCCCTGGATAGATGACCAGTTGAAGTGGACAGACTTCTGGCAGTGATTATCGGGATCGACCATGGGTTCATGGAGTAAAAGGAATCCAAAAACAGCGTCCCTCGGCCGAATACGCTCAATATACGGCTAATGGGTGTGTCCTTTTGACTCTCTCTGGCCCGTGACACTTGCGCTTAATTTCAAGCTCAGTGTCACTAGGTGTATTCGGATAGACCAACCATTATGGTGACATCTGGAAAAGCCTCACTCCATGAGAGTTGTAGAATGGCTCAAATCTCCCGCCTGATGAATTCAATACCAAGGACAAGTCCACTCTTCAATGTGTGAAAAGGACAGGAAAACTGGGTTTGGAACGTTAGGTTCATATATCCATTGAATAATCGACTTTAATTTCATTTGACTACAGAGCGAAACAATCCAAATATTAATGAATGATCGACTTTCAAGGTATCAAAGGTCCTTGATTTTCTAAGAGGTCTTGAGGGACCAGAGGCCTCTACAAATACAAAAAGTCAGTGAGGGCTAGTGCCTGAGGCAGCCCTCGCTCCGACACCGGGCTCTCGTGATACCTTTCTTTGTTGTTGTGTAACCCTTGTAGTCCGATACCTTTGTCTAGGTCTTGGCCGTGTGATACAATGTTCGTAACGATCACTTTAAATGGTTAAATTGAAGCTTAAACAAAAGCTTCCATCACCGAATTGAAGACCGGATCGATGACTCGTTGGCAGATATGGATGACGATTATGATTTACGTTTCTCACAAATACTGGGACAATAATCGCCAGCCCTCATCTTGGAGGTTGTTTTTTTCTGCTCATTCTGAGAGAGTAGTTCTGAGGAGCCTAGCCCCTACGTCTCATCACAATGAGGCCGACACAAACAGCCAAGAGTACCAAAGAAATTGATTCATTTCTCGATGGCGTTCCTTCGGATTACGGTCCTGGATGGATTGTACACGCTATTTTTGCTTCATACGCCATGCCATGGATGGCTCAAAGTCCACTGCAAGCTTCGCTGATCAACGCCTTGCAATAATTGGGAACTTCCCGGCGTAGCCAGTCTAGAGACGGAAATGGCAGTTATTTCACCTCGCGTGTTCACACGGAAGCACTCTTATGGACTTGTTGCCGGGGACATAGCGACACGTGGTGACACATTCTGAAAACAGTCGAATTCAAATGGACTCGGGCGCTGACTCATGCTTGAATGGCTGCTTTACTCATTATAGCGAAATGTTGGCGGTTTCGAGTGTGCACCCTGCTATTCTGGAACAGACCATCAAGTCATTCCTCGGCGTCTCTAATGGCACGCAGAAAAGGGGCCCGAATCAGGGTGCTGGTGACGAGTCAATTGGTACACGTAGACAACATTGAAAGCCTTCGAAAGCCACATGGCCAGTCGGTGTGTCCGGTGAAGCTGCGGCGGGCGGCAAAAAAAAGTTTCAAGTTTGGCCTGCGCAAAATTCCCCCTCTCTCCCGATTCACCCCACCATTGACCGATGTCAAACCACCCCACATGCATTGACTTGCCCCGCCGGCATTGCGAACTGTCGTCCCAGATTGCTCTTTGGGTGAGCGGGAACAGCCATCAAATATCAACCCATACACATCTACGAATTATAACAAGGGGTAGATACCGAGTTGTACGGAATATTGGAATATCAATCGTACAACGGACTTGCCTCAAAAGACAGCTAAGGATTGCCTGCCCGGGCTGGAGAAGAATCTGGCAAGCTTGTAAAAGTTCACGAGGAAGGTGCTCGAGACTTTCTTGTTATGTGATTGGCACCTGCCGCCAGTTGTGGGGACTGTGAGGTCGAACGCAACCAGTGCGCTGAGTCACCTTCCAACATGATCCCGAGTCATACATTAAGGCCAGAAATTACCTTTTCTTTCCAGAACAGCTCTCTCCTCGCCATTCAATTGTCTGCTTCGACTGCATTTTTTATAACACAATGGGAGACGCCAGCGCTAAGGACAAGTTCGATATCATTCGCGAGAACCTCGCAGAGGTTCTCAACCCCGAAATCATCGAAAAGATTCTCGACGAGGGGAGACATCCGAAGATTTACTGGGGTATGTACATTTCGTTCGACGGCTACATACGTGTCCATTCACTCATCAATAGCCAATAATCGCCTACTCCCCAAAACCAAATGCTAATGTGCCTCCTCCCTAACCAGGTACTGCCACCACTGGCCGCCCTCATTGCGGCTACTTTGTGCCCGCCATCAAGATTGCCCAGTTTCTCGCCGCGGGCTGCGATGTCACCATTCTCCTTGCCGACATCCATGGGTTCCTCGACAACCTAAAAGCGCCCATCGAGCTTGTCGAGCAACGCGTCCACTTCTACCGTTATGTCATCACTGCCATGCTGGAAGCCGTCGGCGTATCGACCGAGAAATTGCGATTTGTCCAGGGAAGCTCTTACCAGAAGAGCCCCGAATACATCATGGACATCTACAAGCTGTCGTCATTGATATCCGAGCACGATGCTAAGAGGGCAGGTGCTGAGGTTGTTAAGCAGACGGCCAATGCCCCGATGAGTGGTTTACTCTACCCTGTCCTGCAGGTGCTGGACGAGCAGTACCTGGATGTTGATGCGCAGTTTGGTGGTCTGGATCAGAGAAAGCTATTCACCGCGGCCAAGGAGTGGTTACCCAAGATCGGATACAAGCAGGTACGTCTGTTATGCCATTCGCACAGGCTACGCGAATCAAGCAATTTGATGTGGTAACTGTATCTTTTAGCGTGCGCATTTGCTCAACCCCATGGTTCCTGGTCTTCAGGGTGGTAAAATGAGCTCAAGCGACCAAGGTAATTACCCAATTTTCATCCTGTCTATATGCGCCTAGTTGATAGAGGCTAACAAAAGTACAGATAGCAAAATTGACCTCCTGGACGCCCCGGAAGTTGTCTCCAAGAAAATCAAGAAAGCTGTGGCTGCACCGCAGGTCGTTGAGGAAAACGGCGTGCTTGCTTTTGTCGAGTTCGTACTGCTGCCAGCGTCTGGTCTGAAGAATGGAAAGAGATCATTCACTGTAGACCGCGAGCGAGATGGTCTCGAGCCCCTGGTGTACGACAATATTGCCCAGATGCAGGAGGACTACAAAAATGATGTGGTATGTTTACTCTTTCGCTACCCAAGTCCCGCGCAACAATCGTTCTGTTCAAAGAAAAGGCCCTGACATGGTGAAACTGCAGCTCAACCCGCAACTACTCAAGCCTGCAGTCGCCAAGGCCCTGAACGAGCTGCTTGCCCCTATGCAGGCAGCTTACCAGGCGTCCAAGGACTGGCAAGAGGTTGCTCTCAAGGCTTACCCGCCGCCACCAAAGAAGGAGAAAAAGGTCAAAAACAAGGGCACACGCCACCCAGGCCATGTTGTCGAGGTCGACGGTGTCGCGGAGAAAGTTAAGGAATTAAACGTGTAACCAACTAGATGTGAAAAGTTATGCATGCATTAGCGGGAGATAGACACTGGATAGCTTAGCTTATATACCATTTGCTTACGAATCTACGCATCTACCTTTGCATATCCCAAACACAAATAATAAATAAATTACGCGGCATTCATGACCACGTCTTATTTATACGGATGGTATGGCCATGCCATTATTAATAAACATGGTGTCTATTGGACAACCGCGCCGGGCGGTGCACTTAGCACGCCATGCAGAATGAGGGAAAAAGTACTGGGCCAGATCTGGTACCGCGCTCTATACGAATATACTGCAGAAATAGTGGCATAGGTAGGTACCTTCAAGTATGTAGTACTTCAATTGCAATACGCAATATTCTCTGATGCCAGAGCGCCAACCGCCAACCGCCGACCGCCTCCCCCCGGGTGCCACTATTACCCAACTGTTTTCCATCCACCACTAAAGCATGCAGGCTATTATGTACAAGGTATCCAGAGTGGATCTTCCTCCAGGTTGACGGACGTCCCATCCCCATCAATCTTCTTCCACTGGTGCCCGTGAGATAATTTCTCCTCTGCATCACAACGCGGCAGAGGGCTTGTATTGCAGCTTGATCAATCCACCAAGTCATGGCGTCCATGGCCTCATCTTTGCAGAGGGCGCAAGCTCCTGTTCGTAGAGCACTATGCAGCACGCCCGCCGCCGCCCGATCCTTTGCCACAGTCCCTTCTCCTAGCGACTCGGCCAAAGCCGCCAAACCAAGGCGCAAGACCTACTTCAAAGATACAGACGTCGCATCATTCTCCGACTTCATCGCTACCTCGTCCCCAGCCCAGCAGCTCTCCACCTCAGAGGCCTACTCTCTCCGAACCGCCGAAGTCGGGCCAGCCGGCAAGAAGAGAACAATCACACGACTGCCCGAGTGGCTCAAGACGCCGATTCCCGCAGGAAACGACAACTTCAAGAAGATCAAGAGCGATCTGCGAGGTCTTGGCCTCCACACCGTATGCGAAGAGGCACGATGCCCCAACATCTCCGAGTGCTGGGGTGGTTCAGATAAGAGCGCCGCCACTGCAACCATTATGCTCATGGGCGACACCTGCACGCGAGGGTGTCGTTTCTGCAGCGTAAAGACGAACAGGGCGCCCGCGCCGCTGGACCCCCACGAGCCGGAACACACTGCCGAGGCCCTTGCGCGATGGGGCCTGGGCTACGTCGTTTTGACGAGCGTCGACCGAGATGACCTGGCCGATGGGGGCGCCAGGCACTTTGCCGAGACGATTCGCAAGATTAAGCAGAAGAGGTCATCGCTGCTGGTGGAAGCGCTGACGGGCGACTTCATGGGCGACTTGGACATGGTCAAGATCGTGGCCGAGAGCGGGCTGGACGTGTACGCGCACAATGTCGAGACCGTCGAGGCCCTGACCCCGTACGTCCGCGACCGCAGGGCCACGTTCCGGCAGAGCTTGAAGGTGCTGAAGCACGTAAAGGACGTGCGTGGCAAGGAGGGCATCATCACCAAGACCAGCATCATGCTCGGCCTCGGCGAGCAGGAGCACGAGGTGATGGATGCTCTGCGGGGTACGTACTGGAACTTACAACATGCCCCCCCTTCCCCCCCTTCTTTTCTCTGTCTGCATGAGCACTGCTAACAGCCCGTTATAGAGCTCAGAAAAGTAGACGTCGACGTCGTCACCTTTGGCCAGTACATGCGCCCCACGAAGCGCCACCTAAAGGTCGAAAAGTACATCACGCCCGACGAGTTTGAAATGTGGCGCCAGCGAGCCCTGGACATGGGCTTCCTCTACTGTGCGAGCGGTCCTCTGGTGCGCTCATCCTACAAGGCCGGCGAGGCGTTTATCGAGAATGTCCTGCGCAAGAGAGCCGGCGAGAAGGGCATGGCGTCGCCCGCGGCGGAGGAGAATATCGCCAAGGCGGTGGCTATGGATGCCGAGACTCGGCGATGATGGATGATGGGAATGAATGGCAGATACACATACAATTCAGAGGGGCCATTCAGAAGTTAGATGTGTAAATGTGAAATATCGGCGACAGGGGCTCGCATAGATGGCGTTTTTTTTTTCGGGTACTTGACGGTAGAAGGCAGGATATTCAACAATAGGCTCTTTCAAGATGAAAAGATGCAATGTGCGTCATGGACTCATGTACGTTTTGGTGCATGCCCACGTCCAAAGTCGGACGAGAGCCGACGATGTGGATGACTGGATGTACGACATTGCAGGAAACCAGCATGCTTATATTCCACGAGGCTAGAGCAGATGTACCACGGCTCGGTCAATATATGAAACACTTTTACAGTCATTTGCACGTCTTCGTCACGGGTATCGATCCACAGCTACCTACTTGCCGTCCCACAGTCCCCTCAGCGCCGTCAGCGCGATAAACAGCGCCTCCTCGGTCCGAATCGTCCTGCTGCCCTGCCCCGGGAGCACATTCACCCACTGGTCGAACAGCTCCCTCGTCCGGCCGCCCTGGATGTCCATCTTTACCAGTTCCTCGTCGTTCATGGACGCAAACTCCAGCCCGCGCGGTCCGCCAAACACAATGAGCAGGTGCTTGAATTTGAGGGGTTTCGACGAGAATGCCTTGGAGATGGGGGTCCCGCGCTCCGAGGTGCCGATGCTGAAATCATAGCCGTCCTCGTACGGGCTTTCCGTAAACACTGAGCTGAGGGAGGGGCATTTTCGGACGGTATACCCCCAGTAGTAGCCGCCTTCTGTCCGGGGCGCTTGGGGGTCCACGCACTGGGGATACTGGGACTGGTCGTCGGGGAAGAGGAGAGTGAGGCGGGTCTTGGGCGGGATGTCCTCTTCGATTTCGACGGGTTCGTCGAGTCCGACCTCCACGAGGGTGCCGCTTCCTGTGCTGGTTTTGCCGGGAATGGTGACGCCCTCGCGGTAGGAGATCCAATCTTTGGGATTGGGGTGGTGAGGCATGTCCAGGCTGGGGAGGAGCGCGGTCAAGCGGAGGTTGGGGTGTAGTGGGAAGAGGGCCTTGCGCATGAACGGCGGCGCTTCGAGGAACGAGAGGATGTGTGTGAGGAAATGGGCCGGGTCGGTGTCGCCTGTGTAGCCCGCTGTGTCTGTTTGTCGCGGACGGGAGGAGGCTGGCGAGTCGTCGAATACGACGACCTCGTCAACGGCGAAGACGGCGAGGGCGCGGGCGATTCGTCCCGGTATGGACATGCGTTGGTCCGCGGTCGCTAGGCTAGGAGGCGTGTGTTAGTAGGCCATTGCGCGGGCAGTATACGGGGCGTACCAAGAGGGCTTACTTGGTCAAGATGCTGGTTGGGATGGCGACTGATACCGTCCAATCTCTGCCGCCTTCCGTGGGAGCGAAGCTAGCAGAGGGCTTGAATGAAGTTCTATCTTGCTGGCCATTGTGGGCCGTCTTCCGCTTCTTTTTGCCTGGTAAGGTTGCGATTCACTATCAATTCTACAGGGATACACTTACTTTATTCTTACGCTCGTGAAAAGACATGATGGCTTTTTTTATACAGCTGTTTATCAAAATTGTTGTCAATATGGGAACCCTGGTCGGTGAGGGTTGTAGAAAAGTCGAGGCAGCTCAATAGTTCCGGCAGAAAGCGGCGCACCTCATTTCACCGCCTGCCAATCCTAGCTTCACGCCACCTGTTGGTTGGTCAGCCAGCTGTTGGAGATGGCATCATGCTGCATTGCTGTCCACTTCTCCATCTCATCCATCAATCTCACTGCAGACTTTACACAGGTCAACGTGGACATAATGAGCGGTCTTGTTGAGATTAAGTCTCCTTCGGAGTGGCAGTCTCTGCTCTCCAGCACCTCCGTAGTCGTCGCCGACTGTATGATTCACGCCATTGCCCCGCAACCGGGGAGTCCACGCAACAGGTTAACTAACTCATGATAGTCTATGCCGACTGGTGCGGACCATGCAAGATGATCGCTCCTCATTTCCAGCGTCTCGCAAGCCAGCACTCTTCTCCCAAGAAGGTGGCCTTTGCCAAAGTCAACGTCGACTCCCAACCCGAAGTCGCCAAGGAGAACCGTGTGTCTGCAATGCCCACCTTCAAAATCTTTCACAACGGCACCTGCGTCGAGACTATCCAGGGTGCCAATCCGACCGCTCTCTCTGAGGCTGTTACCAAGGCGGTCCAGCTCGCAGGTAGCGGCAAATCTGCCGATGGTCTCTTCAAGACCCCTGGTCGAACTCTGGGGGGAGGTTCGCCTTCTGCGGGCGGCGGCTTCAACTACAGCGGCTTGTTGAACCTTCTTATCGCCTTTGTTGGCCTGTACCTGGTGTCCTTGTTTTCGGCACGTAACCAAAAAGAGGACTAGCTGTCAAAGGAAGAGAAGTTGCTGACTGAGTTTTTCTTACAGTTCGACGCGCAAAAGGCTGCTGAGCAGTCGCGGTTCAACATTCATAAAGCGCCGCAGAGACCTGCTCCTCCACGCGCGTCGCCAGCAGCTTCTGGGGCTGGGACTGGGACTGGATCCGGTGCGAGAGCTTCGGGGGGTGCAACCCATCCCCAACAGAGGGCCACGTTTAAGACGTTGGCCGATCTATGACCGAAATGGGCAGGTGTGAGCGGCTTTAGTTATTTGCATGGCGTTGTGGGACATGATAGGATTTCTTCATCCATTCCAAATACAAAGAAGGTTATTGTAATACATGGTTCAACGAGAGAACTAAGCGCTGGTTCGACTTCCAGACTATTGCAATGGGGCATGTGAGTAACTATAACAGAAAGGGAGTATTTGATCAGGGCATGTATCTGGTAATTGCCCTCTATACTTCTACATACTGTATTATTGGTGTATACTTGGCAATAGGTAAATATAACTTTCCAGGCTGCCAAGGAGGTTCACCACCAATTGCCTTGCGGCCAACGCAGCCCACCATCGGCACATGGCAGCCTTCTCGCACGCAGTCTACAGTCACCGGCAAGACTCGGTGTCCCAAATACGCATAAATTTCAAATACATTCTCTTCCCTCTGCAACTAGTATCATCCCGTTTTGAAGGGGACCTTTCGCAACTGTGATCACCCAATCACGCCAACAGCATTACAAAGTATCGCGATCACGTGATAACGCGATAAAGAAAAAGCTCCAACCTTGACCTCTGCGCGTTTCCCTCCTGCAGCACACACTTGTACAATATGTTGTAAAAATGTTGTCATTTAGAGGCATCCGACATGCATATTCTAGTTATGGCTATTCTACCTCGCTTTTTTTAAGAAATTCTCCTTCACATTCGTCATTTGTCACGGCGCAAAGAGGCTCGGTTTCAAACGTCACTGGGGGCGGCGCATTTTGCACAGCTCTCGCGGGGCGAAATTTTTCTATTTCCAGATCACTAAGAGCAAGCCAGTTGATAGAGTCAGAATCAACAAGCCAAGAAGACATCGAAAAGGTTGTGCGGGATGCAAAGCAACGATTTCGTGACACACTACCGCGCGGCTACCTCAACGATCAAGAGTATGCGCTGTACGAACGACTGTATGGACCACCCTTGCGAGAAACCCTACCAGAAGATGTCGGAATTGACACCCATGCGGACATGGGACCTGTTCCCCCCCGGCCGGACGACGAGGGCACCCTGCTGCGACAGCTTGAAGGCGGCGAGTTTGAAGAGGTGACCTACAAAATCGACCGACAAGCACAGCCCAAGGAGGAGTCGCATGAGATTGATACGGAATACCCTGACACCAGAGAACACGATATCATTGAAAAATCTCCTGGGTATGTGGATATTGTGGCTCGAAGCCAGAGGGAACATGATGCTCTGAAGAGACTAGCGGAGGACTTTGAATCCGCTCAGAAGAGCAGAGTCCAGAAAGAAGATGAGAAAGTGGACATAGAGGAAGAAGCTATGGAAGAGGATGGAACTTCGTCCTGGCTGCCGGAAGAAGAGCAAGTGTTTGGCGAACGAGAGTTGGGAGAAACCAGGCGATTCCATCGATACACTCTGGAGGGCAGGTTTCACGGTAGCCCTGTCGAAATACCGCTGCCCAGAGACGAGTTGATATCACCTATCCGGGAACTTCTGGAGCGAACTCATCTGAAACATGTCAAACAAGCCGCGGAGGCAGCCTTTGGCGGACCGGGTCTCCCAACCTCGCCCTCCACGCCCGAAGGACGCAAAAATGGCCTGATGGGAGGAGTTGGGCTCCCTCCTGATCAGCGACAGATGTCTGAAATTGAAGCAGATGCGTTCCTCGCGGGCTATCTACCTCCGGCATACGCTTCGATCATGTCGATTCTACGAGAAGTTCGGAAGCGAGTAGGCAGTGAATGGATACAGTCTCGCCTCAAGCAGGGCGAACAGGGCGGGTTAAGCGTCTTGGATGCAGGTGCTGGCGGTGCTGGCTTAATCGCGTGGGAGCAAATCGTCAATGCCGAATGGGACTTGCTCAAGGAGAAGGGCGAGGTCAGAGGGCCCCAGCCAACGGGCAAGAAGACGGTTATTGCAGCTTCAGATCGCCTCAGGCACCGCCTGAAGAACTTTTTACACAACACGACATTTTTGCCACGGCTGCCCGACTACGAACACTCGGGTGAAATGCAAGGTGAACATCTTGACGCCGGAACCAAGCCACAGACTCGAAAGAGCTTTGACATCATCATTGCTTCGCACCTGTTCCTCAAGGAGAAGCAGGACCACTACAGACAGGCTATTCTCAACAACCTCTGGAGTCTGCTTGATAAGAACGGCGGTGTTCTCATCGTCATTGAAAAGGCGCACCCAAGAGGCTTCGAGGCGGTGGCTCATGTTCGAGACACTGTACTCAACCAGTTCCTCCTCCCACAGTCTGGGGAAGCCAGAGTCAGCGCCGAAGACTTCAACCCAGCATATCATCGGGAGCTTGAGCCGGGCCACATCATCGCGCCATGCTCCAACCACGGGCCATGCCCCATGTACAAGGAATCCGGCAAGAGCAAGGGCCGCAAGGATTACTGCCACTTCAACCAGCGCTTCGTGCAGCCGTCATTCTATAGCCAGATGCTCGGAAAGCATGCAAACAACCAGGGCGAAGTCGAGTTCAGCTACGTTGCGATCCGGCGAGGCTCGCCCAGGAGCAGCCAGCTCACGGGGCCAGAAGCCACGGCGCTAGCATTCCAAGGCTACGAGAAATCACAAGAACATCCCGACATGCAAACACTGCCGCGACTTGTCCTGCCGCCGCTCAAGCGCAAAGGCCACGTAACATTGGATCTCTGCACGCCAGAAGGCAAGATTGAGCGGTGGACGGTGCCCAAGAGTTTCAGCAAGCTCGCCTACCACGATGCGCGAAAGTCAAGATGGGGGGATTTATGGGCACTGGGGGCAAAGACGAGAGTGGCGCGCAACGTGAGGGCTGGCATCGGCAAAGACGACGGAGGGAAACGTGCAGCGGCCGCCGACGGCAAGAAGCCTCGCAGAGTCGAGATTGCCATGGACAGCGGGCGACTCTCAGCGACGGAGAAGAATGCGCTCAAGGACAGGAGGCCCAAGAGCAAGGCCGCCAAGCAGCGCGACTTGATGAAGGAGCTGTTTGATGCGGAAGCCAGAGAAGAGGCACAACTAGACAGGGAGCTCGACGAGGAAGCCGAGGCAGAGCTGGAAGAGGCGGAAAGACGGGCACGAATGCGCTGAGAAACCTTGTACAACCACTGTAAACTATATAATGAGAGGCATCGGAAAAGGATATCTCCCCCAACGGAGCTGTACTATAACTACCACGCAAAGCACATAGCTGAAACAACGAGAACAAACATCTCCGAGGACGAGCAAAAAAAGGCGATAAGACACGTCCGCTATCAATTCGACCCCGCGACGACCCGAAAAAGGGACTCACCAGGGGTCTCGAGGCTCCTAATCCCCGCCGCATGATTGGTCCGATAGCGGCCCCATTTTCCGGGGTTAGCTCAATGGCGTCACATCAGGCGCAGATTTGGCAAGCAAAAAAATCGGGGTATCGCGGAAATCGGCGAGCGAACAAGCAAGAATGATAAGGCAGATGTCATCCAGGTGAAAAACCAACTAAATGGCGTGCTTCCCGGGTCGTCGGGGGCCCGAGTCTAAAATACACGGCGTCGCTGCACACAACAGCCAACTGCGAATGCTTTCCTCCCGTCTATGCATTGCCAGACGTCGCCATGGCTCACGACACCAACACGATGCTCGCGGGCGTCTACTGCACCGACAACATCCACCTCGTCGTCGGGACGAACCCGCTCGCGGCAGCGCGCTGCACGGCGTCCCTCGCTGCCGGCGCCTGTCCCGTGCTCGTGGCCCCGGCCGGCGCAGACCTACACTACAACCTGCAGACCAAGATCGAGCAGGGCCTGGTACGCTGGCACCAGAAGGCGTTTGAGGACGAGGACCTGTTCACGCTGGGCAGGGACGAGGTCGGGCGCACCGTCGACGCCGTCTTCGTCACGTCGGCGCCGAGAGAGGCGCTGGCGGCGCGCATATCGTCCGTGTGCCGGCGCAACCGCATCCCCGTCAACGTCGTCGACGCTCCGCTCCTGAGCACCTTCAGCCTGCTCTCGACACACACCGACGGCCCGCTGCAGATCGGCGTCACCACCAACGGCCGCGGGTGCAAGCTCGCGTCGCGCGTGAGGCGCGAGATTGCCTCGTGCCTGCCGCCCGGCCCCCGGCCTGGGCGCCGCCTGCAACCGCCTGGGCGAGCTGCGCCGACGCATCCAGCACGACGACGCCCTCGCGCTGGGGGACCTCG
>NW_011942215.1:79764-96233 GCF_000187425.2 Metarhizium robertsii ARSEF 23
ACGACAACGACGCCCGCCGCGCGCTGTGGCCCCTCGACACGCCGTGCGCCGTCGTCGAACGCGCCAGCTGTCCCGATCAGCGCGTCATCCGCACCACCCTGCGGCATGTCGTGGAGGCGGTCGACGCCGAGGGCAGCCGGCCGCCGGGCCTGCTGGTCGTGGGCGCTGCGTGCGAGGCGCTGTTTGAGAGGGAAAAGGGCCGCGCGTGGGTTGTGGAGGAGGGATTCGGGGGCTTCGATTCGGGGCCCGACGACAACTGGATGGCTGCTTTGCAGGGCGCCATGGGTGGCGATGCTTGAAATTGCCGGTTTGGCGGGTTTCCATTTCATGAGCGTGCGTTGGACAGAGGGACACACTGGCTGGAATAATTGGACCATTTTCATCGAGACACCCGAATTGAATGGCGGGTTAGGTACGTCGTTCACACAGCATTGCTTGGAGTTGGGCATATCGTGGGTTATTCCACCTTTTGTTTGTAGAGAGTACATCCATCAACATGTTTTCCAAATACGTCGCGAGACTGCAGGCCAAAACGTGAGACCATCATTTCTATTTCGAATGAAAAAAAATCCAAACGGGCCTACCGCCACTCCACCTGCTGCGGAATCAAATGACTCCCAAGAGCGAGTTATATGCCCCCATGTTTGTCCTGTGCTGCCGCCACAAACAATGTACAAGTCTATGCAACATTTCTACAGATAAATCTTCTCTTCTCTGCCCCAAAATTGGCACAGTTGGCAAAATGCTAAGCCCCATTTGTGCGTGGATCAAAAGAATATTTACAGCTCGAATATATATGAAAGAATAGAAAGATAGCCTTCCAACGGTCATGAAAGCCGCCAGCAAACTCCCGTGTGCCCAGTTACCACGTAAAGCTTTCCTCGATGAAGTCAACAACGGTTTCGCCCTGGGCAGCCCGTACAGCACCTCGTACGTCATCGGCAAGGGCGCCGGGGCCGCAGACGGTCACCACCATGGCACCAACTTGCTCTTGGACCTCCTTGGACACCAGAAGTGGGATGTTTGGTCGACCGGGGAACAACTTGACTGTAGTGCTGCTAGCCATGACATCGCGGGCGTTTTGTGGACGAGTCACAAACACCTGAATGCGAAGGATGTCCTGACGGTTTGGTATGCGCAGGATGCTGTCCATGTACGGACGCACCCATTCCAAAGATTCATACTCTCGGATGATCCACACCAAGGTTAGTCGACGAGTAGCCACGGTGCCGGCATTATAGCCCTCCAGGTGGTACTTGAGGTACGACAACTGATGTGTGATGCCGGTCGAGCCAGCGAAGAGCAAGAGATGTCCATATGAGTCGAGGTTATGATGTCCAGCATATGGTCCTTCCATGGCTGCTCGGATGGTGACGCCCCCAGGGGACATTTGGGCCTTGGCAAAGAGCTGTCGGGTAAGCCCAGTCTGCGCTCCGATGACGAACGTCACAGAAGTCCTCGCTTGTTTCTTATCCAGGACGCCGTGAATAGGCTCCTCCTTCTCGTACGTGGGTAACAAGTGATCCGGACAATGCTCGACCCAGGCGATGGAAAACGGATGGCTCTCCCAAGACTTAATGCCTGAAAAGCGCAGGTAGGCGTGGGTGCCTGGCGAGATGCTCTTGTATCGTGGAAGCTTTAGTGTAACTCGAGTTACCTCACCGGGCATGGCTTCACAAAAGGCGTCGGTGAAGCCCTTCTTTGACCAATTGGTGTACGCCAGTCGAAAAAATCGAGCAAACCGATCAGCAAACCACAAGGACATGATGCCCATGATCCATGACAACTGCGGCAGGCCACCCGGTACGCTGGCCGTTGCACAATGAATCCAGGTGCAAACGAAGACGACCAGGGCAAGGAAGATGTGGAGATTGAGAAATGTTTCATAAAAGGCGTGGCGAAGGGGCGAGACAGAGGCGATTAGCAAAGTAATCATGGCAATCGTACCGACGAGACCCGATGCAATAAATGGCGTGGCGATGAGGGATTCGAAAACACCTCTCCAACCTCTGTCAGCTACGGCTGGAATCGTCCATGCGATGGTGTGGATGACCGACTCTGCGACGACAATGCGGCCCATCCAACGGTGCAAGAGGTTGTACGTGTCAAAGCTGATTTTGAGCATGGATATCAAGGGGTTGTTGCGACCTGCGAAAATAATCAGTGGCACCATGTTGACAAGCGCCAAGGTGCCGGAGCGGCCTCGCAGCTCTGCACACAAGGAGTACTTGTTCGGATTTGACCAGTCGAGGATAAACATGTAGGCAATATTGCTTCCAAGATAGCCAAGAATGACCAGCATGTGAAGTCGGGAGGGCAGTGTGCCCACGTTGACAGCGGATGAGAGCTTAAACTCCCGATTGTGTCGTTTGTTCCAGAGAGGGGCATAGGTGAGGTGCTTCTTGACGCCGGGCATCCAACTAAACTGCGAGGTTTTCCAGTAGAGCTGTTTCTCCCGCGGAACCGTCATGGCGGACACTTGTCGGAGTTTTGCCCACAGAATTTCCATGATGCGAACAACCAGCACTGCAATGCCAGCAATGCCCAAGGTCCACCAGAGAACATCACGAAAGAACAGGTTCATTGGCTGATTGACGCCATTTAGCTCGGTATAAAAAGGGGCAATTGTTGAACTGGGCTGTACCTGTTCAGATGCAGGCGATCCCCTAGACTCCAAAGTCTTGGTTACGTCCATCTTTTCTAGATTTCTAAACGTGGCGAGCCAGCGCCAGCGAAAACGAAGGGGCAGGGGAGAATCGAAGGGGTCGAGGGAGAAGGGAAAGGAAAATGGGGAATCTTTAAAGACTGTGTATATAGGAATGGGAAGATTCAAAGAAAAGAAAGCTCTCGCGTGTTGCCGTGCCTGTCCTGTTCAGAGACAAGACAGTCACCCGCTCCAACAATGCTCAAGACCTCGAGGGCTATAAGCGATCTCTGTTGCCAGAACAGCTACTAGAGAAAGCAAGCGCACCGAAGAAGGGCCAATGAACGCTCTTATGTGCTCACGTCGATTCGCATGATGGAATGGACGGGCGAAAAAAGAGTGGCGTGCAAGGCAATCCACGGCGAGAGCGGGTGGTTCAATGGCGCCTCCAGGTTTCGCCAAACACGGGCACCAGATTTGCTATGACCACGGTAGAAACACGACACAATGTGGAAGGAGCGAACGAGACGGTGGCATGAATCGGCCAGCCGCCTCCGTGAGAGAGAAAATGAGCCGTGTATCCGAAAACCAACGAGCCCTCGTCGACGGGGGTCCCGAGCGTTTGTGAATAACAGGAAAGTGAAGGAAAAGTGAGGATGCGGTCAAGGCAAAGTGAAGTACATGAGTGTTGACAGCAAAACAAGGGAATGCTGGTGTATCGGCGGAATGCTCCACGCGGCGTCACACTCAACCAAACTCTGTTCCTGGTTCCTCTTTGGTAGATCCCTTGGCTCGCGCAAGAAGAGGCGAAACGATGGCGTTGGATGGCGTCGGACGGCGTCTGTTGATCCGCCAAACAATCCAAACCAGGCAATGAGACGCAAGCCAGAAAAAGTCGATGCGGTTTTTTTGTTTTTTTACTTTTTGCTCGAGTTCGATGATGCCGGGGGTTTCAAGCAGCGCCAGGCTGCGGAAAGAAGGGGTTTGGTAGAAGAAAGCAGCGAGGCAACGGGTTGCGAAAGTACGGCCGATGACGATTTCGCAATATTCTCCTTGTGCGACCTGAGAAGGGATTTACGAATGTCTTATGTGGTGACGCCAAACGAGTGAATCAGGAATGAAGCAAACGAAGCTGCGTCCAGCCGCGCCGAGAAATGCCCAAGGTCGACAAGAGGTCTTGAGACGAGCCGGGGGCCGATGATGTTGGTGGTCGACAGGGCCAGCGCTTAGCAAGGCCAAACTGCTCAGGAATGTAAAACGTGAGATGCTCGGATGCAACGCCAGAAAGGCTGGCGCGAGGGAAAGGGAAGAAGAAAACCCGCAGAAGAGACCGAAGAAAAAAGTGGACGAGACATGCCAGATATGAAGGCAAAAAGCAAAGCGCAATAACACAAAGTCGACATTTCGTGGACACTGGATGAAGAGCCGAACATTCGACATGCTGGGTCGACCCCTGGGCACACCCTGGCAGCAAACAATGGAGACGACAGGATGCACAGGTCGATCCAAGAAAGACCAGATGAAGAGTTCTTGTGCACGGGCAATGGACGGGCCCCAGCCCAACGATTGGCTGGCGCCGTCCTTTTTTCTTTGCGCGCCGCGGCCTGTTCGGCAGGGGTTCCAGAACAAGTGTTGCCATGCTCCCATGCTCGAACGAGATGAATGGGCACGACTGCGTATTGGCATGTTCACGGTGTTCAATGTTGCCCATTTGGTGTTCTGCACCCCTCTTAGTCTTTTCTTCCTCAACGGCCCCTGAACACCGTCTCCAGCATGATTGTCTACTGCTATCTCTTTTTGTCTTTTTTTTTTTCCTCCCCCCCCCCCCCCCTTTTTTTTTTCTTTCTGCCATTGCCGCTTTGTTAGCCATTGCGGCATTTCGCTGAAGCGCCACGGGAGGAGAGTCATGGTGGCGGTTAACTCGACCAGATCCCACGCAGCCACGATTTCAACGGGTGCACCTGCGTCTTGCAGGGCGACTCGTGAATGGCTGGCCTGCTCTGGCTGACCACTGATTGGCCGCCAGTTGCTGACTGACGACGGGCCCTGACTGGCTCTGGTGCCACCAAGTAAGGGCCCCAACTTTTTGAAACTGTCCCCTGCCGCCGCTCCCCGTCGTCGTCCTGTCAGGGACTGCCTGGGCATCCGACGGCTGGCGGGTTCCATTGCGCACGCTAGGCGGCGGGTGGCTGCTGGGCTCGCTTGGGTCACATGCAGGGGAACACTGAGCGTACCAAAAGTTTGGCGCCCCTCCAGCCTCCATTCGCCAACCTCACGCAGGCACGCAGACAAGCAAAACCCTCGGTACCGTCACAATACCACGCATTTCTGCAGCCGTCCGTCGTCTTCAAACAGCCTGAAGCTATGCAAATGATGTCCCCATGTCCAACGGCCTTGTTCGCAGGCCCAGTACATCACATTGCCGTGCCGTGGGTTCCGAAGATGCGTCACCCGCCAGTCGCCAGCTCCAGACTCTATCCATCTCCTTCATGGCTGAGGCAGGTTTCATCCCCAACATGATCGTGGACTCCCATCGCCGAAACGACTCACCATCGTCCCATTCATACTCCGTCATTGGAACCGAGCATGTACGTGCATGGAGTAGTGTGCGCATCATATGATCTGTTTATTGTCTTCATTCAAGTCCCACGTTTTGCTTACGGCCCTTGGTCCTGTCAATCTGTCACGTTCTTGGCACGACCATTGTCATCCAGGTTCAGAGCCCGCTTTTGCGGTACCAATAATTATGCTTGTTAACTAGGGCCCAAATCTCATTTCCAATTTGGCGTACAGTGCGCCGCGTCCTCCACAGCTCCTCAGATGCTCAGGTCCTCTAAAGTGCTGTCGTTACTTCTGTCGTTACTTCTTGCTCCATTCACAGTTTCGCAATGCAGTGGTAGTTGGGGACCGAAGCTGGTATCCGTGACTTCAAGTGTCAGTGACTGAGAGGCTGTAGCTATCCTTTGGTGTGCCTCTGGATCCCAGTTGCCAAGGTCCTCCATAGTCAATACTAATAAAGTAAGAGGTTTCAAACAGTTTTCCCTGCTCGTCAAAAAAGTATACGCCATCACAGTCTGTTGGAAATCTCACGACTATTGCATCTCCCTTTGAAAAACTAGAAAGTTAAATTAATGGTGCTTGGCTTGGCAAATGTTGGCGTCGGATGTTTCTGCCTGTATTTTTCCCATAATAGAAAAAAAGCGCAACAGACTGACAGACGGTGGAAATGGACTTTCTTTCACCAGACATGCTCCAGAGCAGCATAAATGTAATGATTGACCACCTAAATGAATAGACCTAGTCTGCAATGCAGCTGGGGCAGGATGCATGTCACCACGAGCACAGACCATAGTACTTTGGCTGTGATCCTAAAAACCGCGGCTGAAAGTTAGCTGGCTGAAGGGAGTCTTGGGCCGCCAAGTTGGAGTGGGGATTTTCCACCGTTTTAACTTTTCCCGGCTGATCTTTGCCAAATTCAGCAATGTTTTTTCACCGCCTTCTATGGTCTGGTATTCTTTTCATCAGCAAGGTCGGGCAAATCGTCAGCAGCTACGGAGTAGAAGCTATCAAGCCAATTGACATAACTACATATTTTATCAGGTATATCTCTTTATCTTACGGCATCAGCGACCATACTAACTCTTTATTATTCTCAATAGTTCATCATGTCTTGGAATAGATCAATAACGCTGTATTTTCTTGAGTTGTTGCTCAAGGCCCGGCGGAATAACCCCCTTTTAAGTGTTAAAAAGACGGCATTTCGAGAGCTATGCAAGTCATTGGTCAAGGAAATGGAAGCAAAGTTTCCTGATGAAAATTGGACTGTAAAGAAACTCGAGAACAAGCATAATTATTTACGATGTTTCTGGAGGGCATTTCGCGATGCAGCGGAGCGGCCTGGCACAACGTACAATCCGGAAACAAAGACGCTGCGTATGAGCGACCAAAACATCCATCTGATTCGGTCAAAATACCCAAGAAACGGCAAAGCAGTCACATCGCAACCCTTACTAACAAATGAGGCGATTTACTATAACGAATGGCTTGAGATTTTCTCCCTCGAGGCTCCGGCCGGCCAAGACTTGACCAAAGCCGATACTATAAAAGTTGGCGATGCAAATGTCGTGGAAGCTAGTCGCCACTCCTGCGTTACCGATTGGTTGAAAAGATGCGCTCATAGTATGGACAATGCCTCATCGCCGCTGAGCTCCGTTGAAGATGGCGATCATAGTGGTGATATTGTCGTCCAACAGCCTCGAAAGCGGCGCCGCACTTTGCGAGCGACGTCACAAAGTTCAACGCCTAGTCCGACACTGCCTGCTGTGCTCCTAGACGGTCTTCAGAAGGGGGAACCCCAGCAACTAGCTGCATTCATCGCCCTCTCTAAAGTCATTGACGGGATAGCTAGACAGGGGGGGAAGCATAATATCATAATCCAACCAGTAGGCGCCGAGGACCTTGAGAAGGCCTGTATAGATGCGCAGAGGCTTCGCGAGGAACATGGGGTGACCCCGGTTCTTCGGGTTCTTTCATGGCTTCTGAAAGACCCGAGAAATGCGATCATATGGAATGCTCTCGTGTCAAATGAGCTTAAAATGGCGTGGATAGCTTCAGATTTTGGCCAAAATGTATAGATGGCTCGTCTTTGTAGTGGCGTGTTGAGGAAATCGCGGCCTCCAATCGAAGAACGCGCTGCCGTGCCAAACCCAGCATCACCAAGATAACGCGATTGGGGCACCACGAAGAAGTTTAAGAAAGCTTTTCACAATGTTGATACTAATACTCACTATTAGACTGGCATCTTCTCCGCCTCTGCCTACGCTTGACCGATGGTTGTGGGGAACCCGTCTCATACTACATCTAGGTATAACAGCGGAAGCACGGCACAGTGTCAAGAAACCAAGTCCATACTATTGCTGGCTCATTCGGGCATTTTTGAACGTTGGAACCTGGATGCTGGGGCGGGCGGGTGGTGCCTGGACCTTGCAGTACCAAACAACTCGACAACAACCTTGGATTTCAGATTTCAATAGTCGACCCCGTCTAATACAATCAGGACTGGCCTGATACCTGTCGATTCCCCTTTGATGCAGAGAGATGGCTCAATTCGGCTCAAGACAGATTGTTACCTCCACCAAGCCCCTGCATGGTAAAGTTGAACCGTGGACACGATTTCTCGCTTCGTATACGAGGTTTTTTTTCTTTTCACCATCGCTTCAATGAGCCATAACTTGGGTTGCTTCTTATTGTATCGGGTCATGGCGATAATCATGCATGCAAGCGCCAAGGCAGGCATCCCATTATTTTGCTGGGAACTTACGTAAGATAAAGACTTCTTTCATTGGCATTCAGAGAACGCGCCTTGGCTTCATTGTTGCAGCAGCGGGTTTGTCACCCGTCGATGAGCTCATGCGGCCGTTTAACAATGGGCCAACAGTTGCAAGAATGCGTTCCAGTTGGAACAATGTGTCCTTTGTGAAGAGTCGGCATTTACCGCTTATGACATCAAGCATCCGCTTGTTTGTGTACTTGAGATCTCATCGAGTAAAAATGACTAGATGTGAATAATTTGACGCCGCCGAGCAACTATGACATTCTTTTTTGACATCTAGAAGATTGACTGCTTGCTTGCCAGTGTGCGAGTCGCGACAAATGGCGGCACAGCCACATCAAGGACAGAGTGCCCAGCCACCGCGGGGCTTGCAAGTGATGCAACTCGGGTGCAGCCCGAGGGCCAACCACGCCTCAGGCACCAAAACTTGGGCCCCGGGAAGTGACGCAGCCGAACTGGTGCCGGAAATTTCCAGGCCGCAGACCGGATCACGAGCCGCCAGAGAAACATAATTGTCGCACTGCCATTGAGCTCGACAAGATGGGTGCCAACGCGTCAAAGCAAGAGGCCAATGGCCAGTACGAGTGGAAGGCGTAAGTCCAACTCGACCGGTCCCCCTCCCCCCCGGCAACAATGGCAACAATGGCACCACTAACCATCGTCTCGAGCAGCTCAGGGCCACCCAGCGTCTCTGTCGAAGTCCTCGATTCGCTAAAGTCCAGCCCAGAGGTACGGAGTACCAACTTCCTGATCTGCTTCTGGATCGTCCACAAGCCGCTGCGTGTGTCAATGCGGGTCGTCTGCTAACCAACACAACATGACAGACCGACGCCTCCCGCGCCAAATTGATCGAGCAGCATGTCCAGGCGCGCGTGGCTGAAGAGCTCAAGAAGCTCCAGAAGAAGGAATCCGAGGCTCTCAGTGTTGCCCACGAAAAGATTGCGTCGTCGGAAAACAGCAACGAGAACAAGCTCAGCAGCTTCTCGCTCGGGAAGGAGGTTGACGAAATGCGGCGCAAGCTGGAGGAGAGGAAAAAGGTCCGCGAGCTACCAGAGAGCGTTGAGAACGCCCGCGGCGCAGTGATTCGATGCTTGAGGGAGCACGACCGCCGGCCGCTGGATTGCTGGCAGGAGGTGGAGGACTTCAAGGCCGAGGTGAAGAAGTTGGAGAAGACTTGGGTCGACAAGATCACGTCATAAAACAACGGGTGCTGGGCCGGTTTTTCGCCTGTCTGGGGGAACCGTATGAGCATGCTCTGCTAGATCAGGGGGGGGGGGTTTATTTTACTGGTATTTAAATGCTGCTTGGGGCACTGACAGCCGCCGGATGGGGTTACGAGATGGGGAAGCAAGCAAAAGCTACGAGGCTAGCCGTGTACATTACTGCATTGGAGAAGCGGTATAGAGAATAAACAATGTACAAACCAGTTTGACCGTCACTCATCAGCCGATGTCGTGTTGACGCAATGCGGCAACACTGTATGATGGACTTGTATCAACCATGGCGGTCACAGTCTCTGACAAGGCGTCTTTTTGCCTTCAAATTGCGGTCCGGGATTCGCCAGCATAGTACTACCAAGATTTGGCAGTACCATGGGCGGCAAAGTTGCACGTACCTTGTGTGTCAAACAATTTGTGACGCTCAACTTTACACATACGTCCGCATCTATACCCCGTTCCCGGTTGCCAGCCACACCATCACCGACCACAGGCCAAATATATATACCTTTACTCAACGCATTACACCCGAGTTACGAGAGCCCACCTACTCTGCCAACAGAACTCATTTATCCCAGAACGCCTACGCTAAACCAAAGTCTAAGGCAACGTACAAGTCGTCGGCACTCTCCCCCCGGCCATTCTCCTCATCGACAACACCCTCCGCCGCCGTAGCCTTCCTCCGCAGCCCTTCAGCCCGCATCCTCTCCCTCCTCGCCGCAGGATCCTCCCACTGACGCCCGTCAGAGCCCATCCTGGCCAGATTCTCCCTGAACGCGCCGCGGAACCTCTCAATTCGCCTCGTGTTCTCGGAAAACCGCTCGTTCCCAATATCCATCAACGCCCGCAGATACGAGCCGGACACGAGCGCGTACCGCTTCCCCTCGAGCTCATGCCCGACCAGAGACTCAAACCCGAGCCCCATGGACCGAACAGCCACCATGGGCGCCGCGGCGGCTTCGGAATCCGCCGTCAAATTCACCGCGCCTGATTCCCTAAAGCCCGCCTGCAGCGCAGATCGCAGGAGCAGCTGCGCGTGGGCAAGCGAGGCCGTAAGAACATGGAGGATCTGTTGTTGTTTTTCACACAAGTCACGTAAGCTCTCGTTATCCGCGGGCAACCAGGAACAAACAGCAGCGGCCGTCTTTCGCTCACCATGGGCTCAAACTTGAAGTGAATCAACCTCCCCGTGCGCTGGGCCTCCCCGTCCTCCAACGCCAGGGTCTGCAGCCAGTCTTGGCCCGGGACCGGATCGTGCGAGACATACAGCCACGTTCCGCCGGCGCCCTTGCCCCCGACGCCGGCTACCTGTGCTGGGGGCTGCTCATCTGCGTCTGCGCCTGCGTCTGCGTCTGAGGATTCTGCCGCCTTTCTGCCTTCCAGGAAGACGCTGACTCTGCCTGCGCAGCTGCTGGTCGTTACGAAGCCGTCTGTGCTGTTGATCTCGTCGATGAGGCGGCGGATGCCCTTGTCGACGGTTCCCTTGGGCGAGAGGTCCGTGTATTCGGCTTCCGGCACGGCGAGTCGGTCCAGGATCTTGGTCTTTTTCTCGGCAAAGGCTTGCGACGGGCCGGGGAGGTGCGGCCGCCGTTGCATTTGTGAAGAAGGTGTTGCCTTTGCCCTTGTCTTATGTTTTGTTCTGTCTGGTACAAGATGGCACTCGGGCGGTTTTGTTCACCGGGCGCAGGACCAACTGGGGCTACAAGCAGTATAGTACTCGCAATACTAGCAACCACATATACAACGCGTCTTGAATTGTGAAGATGAAAAAAAAACTATGTTCAGATATCGCGGGAGTGCAAGTATAAACATGGGCTCACGCTGCCAAGTCCGTTTGTGGTCTGGTTCTTTTTTGCCTGGCCGTCGCCCACTTCCCGCGCACCAATCAGATGGCCGCGCGGGGTAACAGCCCGAGTTGCATCACGCGGTTTGTTCAAATTCCCAACGTCGATGGACGTCCACGGTGGCATGTACGGCTCATGAGACGATTATTTTTACAATTTTCTGATTGATTTTTTTCGTCACTCTATGTTGCGCTAACTATTATGGCACGCATAGGTTTCTTTCCCTCGAAAATTCCACTCCACGCACGCTGCCTTGCTCCAAACGCCGGGCCAGATACACTCTTGGACAATGCATCTTGACTCAAAAACAAAAAAGACAAATCATCAGGAGCAGAATGTGCGTGCCTGATGAACCAGGACCCCCAACTCCTTTTTAGTCGATGCGCAGGAAAAATTCATGGATTCATTAAAAGAAAGAGTGTTTTAGCTGGCAAAGGTGGCTGCCAGAAACGCACACACACAAAATGGTGTGTGTAGATGCCACAGGGTCAGGGTCAGGGCGGTCCTTTTCTCTTCTTATGAGACGGGAGCAACTTGCTTTGCTTCCATTTCGGCAACAAACTGGGCATATCTGGATTTCTTGTTGTGGATGCCACACTCAGTCTTGGACTTGCCCTTCCAGCGGCCGGCACGCTCATCCTCACCCTCTTTGACGGGGGAGGTGGAGTGCCAGTCGCCGACGGACTTGTATCCCTGGTCAAGAAGCGCGTTGTAGGGCACGCTGTGCTCCTTGATGTACTCGTTGACTTGGGTGAACGACCAGGTGGCCATGGGGTTGATCTTGATGACGTTGCGCTCCTCGTCGAGCTCGATGATGGGGATGGAGCCCCGGGCGGCGCCTTGGGAGCGGCGGCGGCCGTTGAGGACGGCCGTCACCTTGAGCTCCTCGTATGCCCGCTGGAGAGGCTCGACCTTGACGATCCAGTCGTACATCTCATCAGCCGTGTTCCACAGCTCCTGGCCGTACGTCTCCTCAAACTGCTCCACCGTGTCCATGCCGTCGGGCTTGAAGACGTTTACGGGGACGTTTGGGTAGCGCGCCTTGACGCGGTCCAGCAGGTCGTGCGTCTCCTTGAAGTGGTACAGGGTGTCGAGAAAGATGAGCTGGACGGGCTTGGACTCTGGGTTCTCGTCCTGGATCTTGGAGAGCATGTCCATGGTGGCGAGCCCGGTGAGCCCAAACGCCGTTGACTGGAACAGGTTGGGAAACAGGATCTTGCAGAATCGCAGAATGTCCATCGGGTGCATGGGCTCCATTTGCTTGTTGAGGTATTCGACGTGGGCCTTTGTCAGGGAGACATCTGGCCGGGAGGGCTCCTCCTCGGGCGAGTAGTCGGACTGCCCTGAGGCATATCCTGATTCGGGCTCGACTTTTTCGTCAACTAGGGACGAGCGAGAGACGGGTTCTGACATGACTGAAGCCATGGTTGTGTGCTGCGATGTCGAGTATACAGCCCAAGTGTTCTCTGTGGCTGGCAGAGCTCAAGAAGCGACAGAATCTTTGGGATGGCGCTGGAGGTGGTGAACCAAAGGCTTGCCGAGGGACCGATGCTTGCTTATATCTCGTTACCCAGGTATTTGCCCCTTCAACTGGCGGGAGAGATGTGGAGATTATAAGAATGAATCTGACGCTGACGAGTAGACAGTATTACGGCAACACCTTCTATGGGTAGAATGGAAGGGCAAAGAAGACGAGGGTACGGCTATAGGAAGGAGATTCCACGGTTGTTTAAGTCCGAGGATGTGTGTGATTTCAGGCGGAGGAAGGGGGTGGTGTCTATTCGCCCTGACTAATTGCGTGGTGCATTGCTTTCTCAAAACACACATCATACACTTTTCGACCACTTGTCCGAGCAATGCTCTGGCTTGTCGTCCACGACCAGCCCCAAGGGAGGCCGAACGTCCGGTTTGCGTTTGGGAGCGATCACGACATCGACGCCATTGCTTCCGCGATGTTGAACGGCGAAGCATGATTGGCTGGTGGGCGGACGGGAGTGGCTCGCATTTTGTAGCGGGTACTTGGTTCTGCACGCAGCCACCCGACAAATCGAGGGGTACCTTGTACCGATGGTGTCACCGGTCCTAGTTTTCTGGGGCTAGAGGAAGGGTTTTCTGGGGCGAGCATAAATGGATGAGAAATCATGGCTTCCTTGGACGGCCGTCGTAATGATCTCATCGCCCGAGGATGAAAAGGGGCAAGTACACGCCGTCTTGATGATTCACCGCATCGTGTAAGCCGGTGGAGGAAGGCATCTAGCAGGGCGTGAATGGAATTAGAAAAGTCGAGTCCCGTCGTGGAGATGGAGAAATAGGAACCGCAATAACTGGGATATTTCACGCATTTTTTTTTTGTTTTAACAATTTTATTTTCGTGTAGAACATGACCCCGTCGTAACGTACGGCATTATAACACTCGACCAAGGACTTGAGCAATTGAGGCTGACTGACATGTGCCGCATCTTCCGAATCCAACGTGATGCCCTGAGCCGTACAAACACCGGGTCGGAAAAAAAGATGCCACCCGTCCAAGTGCAAGACTGCAAAGTTTTGTAAACAGAATAGGCTCGTTATTCTAACACGGCCATGCCGAGACTTGAAAGCCTCACCAACACCAGAGGTTCATGCCAGTGGGATGTCGGAGAGACCCCGGTCTCGGCTCGTCGGGACTCGTGCGGGAGTCGGCGCATGGCACCGAGCGCCGCGAGCAAAATGACGAAGCGTCAGCTAATGTTTTGCTGTGGGGACTGGATCCAGGCACAGCGCGAGCAGTCCTAGACGGGTGCAGCAGAGTTCTGAGTTGAGCTCATTATGGGATTTTGGGCCCATGTTTGCGGTGCATACTTGCCGGTTTGGCGTGCAGGTAGTTGGAGTCGCGATGTATGTGCCAATGGTGTTGATGCAGATTCGGACAATTCGGTGTCTAGGGTAGGTGATAGAATAGGCGGCGGTGATTTGGCACAATTGCCCCTAACCCTAACCCTTGATGAGCAAAAACACCGTTGACACTTGTTACTATTGTTAGCCCATGATTTGACAGTATAAATTCAACTAGTGCCCCTACATAGGGCACTCTGTACTCCGTACATTGTGCTGGATTCCCGTGCTACTGGTACCATTGATTTGTTCCACGTCCTATCGCCCTCCGGTTTGCGGAGGGTTTGCTCCGAAAAGCGTCTAGTGCCTCCTCAGATGTTATAGTTTCTGTCAGTCACTTTACGGAGTAGTCTCCATGAGCTTATCGACGAATCGACGACGATGCACAGATTTTACATGTTGCCAGGGACGCTTCTAGACCCGTATTGGATATTCTGAACACCCTCAGATTCAATTGAACCAGCGACACCGAGCTGGGCCAACACCGAGTGTCACAAGCCAGACTCGGTATCTACGTGCAATCAGCAGCTAGCAATAATTGATAACCAACACATGTGCCTGGAGATGTATTGTCGCAGCTGTTGTGGTGCATCGGCAACCCACAGCCAATCACTGACAGCCATCGCCCTCCTGCACAGCACTTGAGGTCATATCTCAACATTGTGAAGAGTCTGGTCTGGTTGACCGTTTGACCCCCCTTGCTCCTGTTCCTGTCAGTTCAACGGCTGCGGGGCCCAGAGCCAAGCCAACCTTGGCAGACAAGCCGCATCACTTTTTTCCCCCATGTGGTGCTGCCGCAAGGCCTGGGTTTCATCAGAGTCCAGTCTGCTATCTTCCTCGTGTCTGCTCACAATTGCCTCACCGTGAGCACCGAATCGCTCTTCTCGTGAGCGCTTTTCTGGATTCCGGGCGTCCAAAAGGCTGCTCGACTTGACGCCTGCCGGGGGAAAGAGCAACCGGCCCTGACTTGACAGCTGATACGCCGACGTCGCACACGCACCCTTTGGCCCGGTCACATTCTGGTCGTCGCCATCAGAAACATCGTGGCAGCCTCTCTCAGCATCTTGGCCCAGCAATCATGGCTGAGACCGCCCGACGCAAACCGTCCGCGGACCGTCCGCAGATGGAGAAGATGCGCCGCAGCAGCTCCTACTTGAGCGACCACCAGCAGTACAGACCGCCCAAGAAGCCGGAGACGTACCACGGCATCGACGAGGTGGTTGAAGGCAGCTCTCCGCCCAAGCCGTCTTCCCCCAAGTCCGTGTTGCCCTTCCGCGGCGTGCCGCAGGACGATATGCCCGCGACCATAGTAGAGAGCGGAGTGAGCCACAGCCTGTCGCATCCCAACTGCGCACCGCCGCCGGGACACAAGTCGGATCGCCTGGTGGCGACGTTATTCTACAAGGGCGCCTCGCCCAGCTCTGCGCCTGCCTCGACGAGATCCGCCGGCCTGGCGGAGAGCAACGAGACGCTGCCGCCCAACATGGCGCCGACCACCAACATGGATGCCTTCCCCCTGGAGCCCCCGACCCAGGAGGCAGAGCAGCTGGACCATATTTATGGCTCGTACATTTCGCCCCTCTGCATAGCGTCCTTCCTGCACCTCATGTCGACCTTTCCCCAACCCCGGGGGGCTGACGAACCGCACTCGTCACACCGTTGCCTCGATAACCCGGACACCCCGCGGATTGTAGAGCTCACGCTCTCGCCGGCCCCGTCCCCCGACTGCCTCAGCCTGTCTGACCTGCGGAAGCATGAGATGATTTACCGCTTCGAGCAGGAGTGGAACGTGGACGTCGTGCTGCAGCCGGACCTCGTCTGGAGAAGACACCCCCGCCTGGTCGTCTTCGACATGGACAGCACTCTCATCACGCAGGAGGTGATTGAGCTCATGGCCGAGACGATCAAGGAGCCTGCGGATCTGGCGGCCCGCGTGGCGGATATTACTCACCGAGCCATGCTGGGCGAGTTGGAGTTTGACGCCTCGTTCCGTGAAAGAGTCGCCCTTCTCAAGGGTGTCAGCGCGACCGTGTTTGACGACCTGCGTCCCGTCCTCGACGTCACCAGGGGCATTCCGGAGCTCATCAGGGCTCTCAAGCGGCTGGGCGTCAAGACGGCGGTGCTTTCGGGCGGATTCCAGCCTCTTACCGGCTGGCTGGCCGAGAAGCTGGGCATTGACTACGCTTTCGCCAACGAGGTTGTCGTTGAGAATGGCAAGCTGACGGGGGAGGCGGTGGGCAAGATTGTCGGCAAGGAGCGCAAGCGTGATCTCCTCGTGGAGATTGCGGCCAAGGAGAATATTCACCTGTCACAGGCGGTGGCTGTTGGCGACGGCGCCAACGACCTGTTGATGCTGGGCAAGGCTGGGTTGGGGGTAGCGTGGAATGCGAAGCCGCGGGTGCAGATGGAGGCGGATGCGAGGTTAAATTCGGAGAGTTTGCTGGATTTGCTGTACCTGTTTGGGTTTACAGCCGAGGAGATTCAGATGCTGTCTGTATGAAGTGTCCAAAAAAAAAGAGGACGTGTGATGTGCCAAGTTTGTTTGGGGAGATAAAAGC
>NW_011942215.1:96275-269111 GCF_000187425.2 Metarhizium robertsii ARSEF 23
GGGGTGACATTGGGAACTCGGGGAGTTGTTTGATAGCCAGGTGTTTGTGATTGGCATGGTTAAATGCGGCGCTTAATGCATCATGAGAAATTTCATAGCGTCTCTGAAGTTGGGCTATCCCAAGGCAAGCAACAATTCGCTGGACATGGTCGAGGTCGTGGAAATATAAAAACGTTGTATATTGAAAACGGGTTCGGCCACCCGTTGCTCGTTCCATGCTCAATCGCACCACTAACTTTACATGGACAAACTACACGCCACCCTCTTAAAGATATAATGTAGCCTGCCGGTTCTTTTGTCAATAGCCCATTGCGAAGAAATTCTCGTCGGGGTTTCTGGTCTTTTTTTTCCCGTCTCCCTCTGTACGCTTGATTACCGCCCTTTCCGCCTCTTTCTCAATTCTACACGTGCTCAACACACAGCCCGTTTACGGATATCCCTCCTTGCCCCATTTGTTGTACTTCTCATGCAGCTCCGCGGGCAGCGTGACGTTGGGCACGACGACGACATTCAGGGCGCTGGGAGCGTCCTTGGGTTCCTTGGAAACATCACCGCCGGGGTGGTACTTGTATTTGCCTTCGCCCTCGCCCTCCCAGGGTCTGCTGGCGATGGTGACGGGGCTTTCGGAGGTAGACTTTGTAGGAGAGCGGCCTGCCGGTCGATATATTTAGCAATGTGTACGGAGTATAGGGAGTTTTTTTTTTGACACATGAGACGGGGGACCCGGCGAGAGCACATACCAAAGTAGAAGCCGGCTCCGCCGAGGGCAGCGACCATGACACCACCGAGGATCTTGTACGTGTTAGTTTGACTTGTCTTGTTGCGCAAGCTTTCCCGGGGAGTTGAGCTGCGGGCTTTTTGCAGCTATTGTTGAGGGACGCACCATAAGCTCGGGGTTGCGCTTGGACTCGCTCTTCAGGTCGCCATTGGACTGCAGGCGACGGGCGGTAGTGCTGAACAGGCGTCGGGGGATCTGGGAGGCCATTGTTGCGGTGTTGATGTGCAGAGGTTTTTGCGTTGGAGTGACGGAGGCCGGGGAACGTGGGTGGAGGTTGCAAGGCAAGAAAAGCCGTGAGGTCAGTCAGAGAGCTTTGGTGTGGCTTTGGGGAAACCGGCCCGGGTGTGTTCGGGCGGTCGTATGATTTCAGCACGCAGCTTGCGAGAGATGCTATTGGTCAATGGGGGGAAGGACCTGGTGAGTATGTCACGTGGGGAATCACGACGGCCTTTTTTTTCGCCTTGTCTTTTTTTTTTTGGAAGAAGTACTACGTAGTACTACCTGTACGGAGCATCTATGATTTCATGCAGGGCTGAATGGGGTCAGTGACGGAGTGATGTGGGCGCAAGACGTCATGGCTACGTTTTTGCACCTGAAATGTGTGTTTTGGTGTTGTTTTTGACTTGTCTTCCTTTCTGGTTTGCTGCTTGGCCGTGAGATGGCGGCTGTTTTGCGCACGGCCAGGCCGATGTGCTTGTTATGTACTCCGTAAACGCGGCGGCATCATGAGGGATGATGCACGAGAGGACACTGTCCTGATGCTGTCCTGATCCCCGGGCGATGCACCTTGGACAGCATGAGTGCCGGCGGCGGTTTTGGTATTGACGGGGCCGGATGATCCGAGGATTATGCATGCAATACGGAGGATCTCGTTTGATGGTACGAAGCACGGAGTACTCCGTAGGTCTTGAAGTGAATAATCACGTCCGGTCTAATTGAACCAGACGCTTTGACTGTGTGATCACTGTGATGGCAAGTCTCAAGTGCTGTGGCTGCCAAGGTGCCGGGGGGGTTGGGGCCTGGTGCTCTGCTCTGGTCAAGTCAAGTCAATGCTTTGCTTTGCTTTCTACGGAGTAAAATCTGGTTGCTTGCCTAAGTGTCTTGCCTGGCTTGGCCTAGATCAATGCACAACGCCTGCTGGGCCCCCCTTAATGACATGGGAACAATGCATGGGCATCCCCAGCGCCTGGTCGCAGCGGCGCGCAGAGGAGGGAACATCTCAGCCTCTGACTCCTGCCAATCGGCCGGCTGCTTGCCAACTTTGGAACATTTGAACTCTACTAGCGGGCGGCGCACTGGCTTTGGTGCGGCGCGGAAAAAGGAACAAGCCTGCCATCACTCCATCGTCGCCTTGGCCTCTTTTCCTCTTCGGCACTCCTCGACCGTCATTGGCATCCTTGACACGCACATCGTCGTTAGCCCGTCTTTTTCTTCTTTTCTGACGCATCATCCATCGGCCTGCGCCGTCCGCTCCCTTTCGCCCTCTTCTACTCCGTGCTTCCTTTTGTCACAGCTGCACCTTTCTTCGTGTCGCTCCCTTTCGATGCCGTCGTGTCTAGCCAACCGTTGCATCACGACCTACATGTACCTTGCTCCCGCGACCAATCTCCCCGACTCTTCTCGACCAACCTCATCATCCCGTCTCACCTTGAATTGATCTGCCGCGTATCGCGACACTTTGCCGGACACAACATATACTCTCTGAATTTGAGAGGCCGACCTTGGGTTTGTGCAACAGCCACGCCCGTGCCCGCTTGGTAACCTGAGCATCGACAGTAAGCCTCTTGTGGCACGACACGGAAATTCGGTTATGCTGTAGCGCCAACAGACGAGATCGCAAGGCACAGAGCATCACCATCATGCTCTCCCAAGACCTGGCGGACGGGGCCGTGTCACCAGGAGAAAATAGTGGCATTCCCCCTCCTTCTGCGGGCAGCAGTAATCATCGACCCTCGAGCGTTGTCTCCTCGCGAATGACCGACATTGCGAGCGATGATGGGGGCGAGCCAAGGGCCAAAAATGCCGATCCATCTCGACCAGAAACCGCCAGGACCGGCACCTCATCCAAGGCTACCTGGGCAGGACCGGCTACGCGGAAGGGTCTGGCACCTGGGCTTCAGCCAAAGAGAGGAAGTGTTGCGAGCACAATTGCTTCGGCACGGGCACCTAGTTTGACCACGCGGAGTCATGTACCTTCACTGACCTCTGGCGCCTTCTTTCGCCCCATGAGTTCCCAGAAGCTACAAGCACAGCGGGGAGCTGGCTCGAGACCGGTCCCGATGAATCAGCAGTTACATCCGCCGCCCGCGAATCTCGACGACAATGAAACAGACATGGGTGGTAGCCTCATCGACGGAGCGAGTGGCGGCGAAAATACCCAGAGCATTGCTCAGCTACAGCACAGAATCAGCGCGGGACAGAGTGTGCGCCCCCCGCCATCACGGGGCACCGAAATGACCGACCAGGAGGGGTTTGATCGTTTTATTGCCAATGCGAGCCCGACCACGGGACATTATCCAACGGCGAGCATGTCTGACAGCGTTCGACCCCTCCAGGGACCATCCGACCAGAATAGGGAATTGAGTGTTCATGTGGACAAGAGTTATAAGGACCTCGCAAACCTCTCCAGTCCAGTTAGGTCGACAAGAACGTTCCGCTCAAGTTTTCTTCTGCCAGGAAAGATGGAGCAGGCACAATCCAGTCGGCATAGGGATACCACGGGTGCCGAGAAGCTTTCCTCTACGGCCTCATCGCCACGATTCCCGAGGACAGAATCGCACTCGGGACCTCGGCCGTTGACAACAGACTCGCAAAGAAAGAGTCGGGGTCGTGTTCATCAATACTTTGATGGCAATACAGTCTTTTGCTTTGGCGGTAGATGGCAGAACACTAAGCACACGCCCATCAATATTGCAACCGGGGCATTTGTCGTTATTCCGTGTGCTTTGTTTTACGGCTTTGAAGCACCGTGGCTGTGGCACAACATTTCGCCTGCTATTCCCATCACGTTTGCGTATCTGACCTATATCTGCCTGTCTTCCTTTATCCATGCTTCTGTTTCAGACCCCGGCGTGAGTTATATCTCGATCAACCCTTGCCGTGATTGTAATGTGATGCTGACTTGGCGCAGATTCTACCCCGAAACCTTCATCAATTCCCCCCAGTTGCCGACCAGGATGACCCTCTTCGACTGGGACCGCCAACCAACGACTGGACATTGGTCAAGTCTGCTGACATCTCAGCCGCTGCTATGGAAGTTCCAATAAAGCACTGTCGGACTTGCAATATTTGGCGGCCACCTCGGGCTCACCACTGCCGGCTATGCGATAATTGTGTCGAGACGCACGACCATCACTGCGTGTGGCTAAACAACTGCGTTGGAAAACGCAACTACCGCTACTTCTTTACATTCGTCACATCGGCCACAATTTTGGCCGCGTACTTGATCGGCACGAGCTTGACACAAATTCTTATACATATGAAGCGGGAGAGCATTTCGTTTGGCGATTCCATCGATCATTTTCGGGTCGCATTTGCCCTCGTCATCATTGGAGTTCTTTCGATTGTGTATCCGGGGGGATTGATGGGCTATCACCTGTTCCTCATGGCACGTGGGGAGACGACGCGAGAATACATTAATTCGCACAAGTTTGCAAAGAAGGAACGATATAGAGCTTTTAGCCAGGGCAATTGGCTTAAGAACATGATTGCGGTTCTTTGCCGTCCTCGATCACCTGGATACTATCGCTTTAAGGGCAAGTATCGACCGGGGGATCAGCGACTTGGGCAGCATTATAGCCTACGGACACGGAAGAACTCGCAAGGTCTCGAGTTGGACGAGGTGCCACCAGGCTCACGAGGATTTCAGGGACCGGCGGCCTTACGGGGAGAAAGCCGAGCATCATAGGTGGCGCTTAGCAACCGTATCCCCTTTTTTTGGCGATGATTGCATTATCGGTGCACATATCTCGGAGCACAACTGTATTCTACAAGCTTCTTTCGTTAATTTGTCTTAATCTGCCAAGACGTTGTTTTAATCCGACTAGAAAGAGGAGGTAATGGGCCAACAAGGGCCAAGTATTCATTTTGTTATCTTGGTGAGGAGCGTCGCGGGTGGGAGTCTATGAAGGAGACGGGACAGGGACGGGGATTATCATATAATGTGTTTTGTCTATTATACCCTCAGCGACCTGAGTTTTATTATGTGGCGGAGATTTGGGGAGAAGGCAGCGGAGAGGATGTAAATAGAATATGGGGTGAGCCATGAGGATGGGCCATGGCCACTGGGCATAAAGCGGATGTTTCGTAAATCCCAGCTTTGACGTGCGTGGATGATGTGTGTTTCGCGAATGCTCTTCTCGGCAAAGAATATTACTTGTATCCACGGCAGCACTGTGTAGTACTCGGCTCTAATATTCTGCGACATATTCCCACGACGCCAACCAGTTGCCTGCCCCACGTGGAAGTTTCCGACACGATGCGTCTGGTACTTGCTCGATGGGGCTCAGCTGGTGGCGGCACCGGCGTACTTTAGATAAGCAGATAAGCGGACAAGGGGGGAAATTTTCAAAAAAATTCTGGTTCATGCGGCCCAACTAGGCTAATAACAGTGTTACAAAGCCCACATGCACATGTCCACTTCAACTTGACCGCACCGTCTCAGCAGCCAGCAGACTCGCGCGCTGCAGCAAGGCTTGACTAGTAGCGCTACCTTGCAAACATTCTTCCTCCCCATCCTTACTTCTTTCTTTCTTTCTTTCTTTCTTGGTCTGCAGCACGAGAGAGAGCGCTTGTAGACTGCGACAACTCCATTTGCCCTCGCGGCTCAAGGACTCACTCGTTACTCCGACAAAAAGACGGCAACAAGACTGAAGGAGGGGCGGAAGACGAAAAAAAAAACCGAAAACCATCACCACCTGCCGGTTTCCAACTTCGAGTTTTCCCTGCCTGGAAACACACACTTCTCGAGGCCGCCCACGATGCCTCACCCCGTCTCACCACCTACCATGGTGTCCAAAGACGCTGCCCCTCCGCCGTCGCAGGAGGACGTCGCCGGCTTCATCAACACCATCTTCAGCGCCCAGACTTCTGCCGCCTCTGTCGACGCGAGCTACGGCCTGTGCGAGCTGCTCCTCAACTCGGTCGGCTATGCAGGGCTGAACCAGTACGGTGTCTTGGCCGAGGTCAAGAAGGCTGCTGCTGATAAGAAGAATGGCCTCAAGAGGGAGAGCAGTCAGAACCTCCTGGGCGCCATCTTTGAGCGATTCCCCCCGAAACAAGCCGTTTCCGAGGTCGTCTTCCTCGTCCAGGAGGAGGGCCTTGTGCCTTGTGCGCTGGACGCACTGGCCGACAAGGGCGCCGTCGTTCGCGAGGCTGCTCAGTATGGCCTCGATGCCCTCTTCAATAACCTGAGTGCCGAGGCCCTCGTCACCGGCTTGCTGCCTGTCCTGACCAAGTACTTGGACAAGAAGACGGGCAAGTGGCAGGGCACAGTTGGTGCGTACAAGCTGCTGCAGAAGATGGCCGACAAGGCCAAGCTGGCCATTGGCGCCAGCAAGGAGGAGGCTGAGGAGAAGGATGTTCTTCGCGAGGCCATGGGCGCCAAGCTTGCCGGGCTCATCCCTATTGTCGAGGCTGGCATGCACGATCTCAAGGCCGAGGTTGAGAAGCAGTCTGTCCAGACCATGAACTCGCTTACCACGCTGCTCTCCAACGACGACGTTACTCCTCGGATCCCGCTCCTGGTCGAGACTATGCAGCACCCCTCGGCGCAAGCTACTCAAAAGGCCATCCATGCCTTGTCCCAGACCACCTTTGTGGCCATTGTGACCTCGCCTGTTTTGGCGCTCTTGACGCCTTTCCTTGAGCGCTCGCTCAACTCGCCCAATACCGCACAGGAGGTCTTGCGTCAGACCTGTGTTATTACCGAGAACTTGACCAAGCTGGTCCACGACCCCATCGAGGCTAGAACATTCTTGCCCAAGCTCTCACCTGGTATCAAGGCTGTCGCCGATCGTGCTTCGCTCCCTGAAGTCCGTGAAATTGCTGAGCGCGCTCTCGCCATTATGGAAAAGGCCATGGCCAACGACAAGGAGGTCATAGCCAGAACCACCCTTGACGATGTCGCCAAGATTGTGGACGAGCAGATCAAGAAGAACGGTGGTCTCGCTGCCCAGCAGGATATTTACAAGCTGGTTCAACCTTATATCAGTGACATGGTTGCCGCCGATGTCAACTACCGTTTTGTCAACCGCATTGCTGCTCGCATTGCGCCTTACTTGCAGCCCCTTTTGCAGAAGCCTGAGGCGGCTCAGAATATTGCCGACGCTATTCAGCAGCACTATGTTGATGAGGATCATCGCCGGTACGGTGTTCCCGAGAAGGAGGATGACGGAGAGGTCGAGATTGTCAATGCCGACTTTTCATTGGCGTACGGTGGTATGCTGCTTCTATCGCACACCAACCTGCGCCTGCTCAAGGGCCATCGCTACGGTCTGTGTGGCCGCAACGGTGCTGGAAAGTCTACTCTGATGCGATCTATTGCCAATGGCAAGCTTGAGGGGTTCCCTCCCCAGGATGTTCTCCGCACATGCTACGTCGAACATAACCAGGGCGAAGATGCTGATATTTCCATCCTCGAGTTTGTCGCAAAAGATCCCGAGATTGGACCCCAGGGCACTGAGCGCATCTCCGAAGTCTTGACTGAGTTCGGCTTCACTCCTGGTCCCGAAGGTCGTCAGGCCCAAAAAGTCGGCTCCCTCTCTGGCGGTTGGAAGATGAAGCTTGCCTTGGCTCGTGCCATGCTTAAGAAGGCCGACGTTCTCCTTCTCGACGAACCTACCAACCATCTGGACGTGGCCAACATTGCCTGGCTCGAGAATTACCTCAAGTCTCATCCCGATATTACCAGTCTGATTGTCTCCCACGACTCCGGATTCCTGGACAATGTCACCACGGATATCTATCACTACGAGCCCGGCAAGAAGCTTGCCTGCTACAAGGGAAACCTGGCTGCCTTTGTAAAGATCCGCCCGGAAGCCAAGGCCTACTACACGCTGTCCGCCTCCAACGTGCAGTTCAAGTTCCCTCCGCCCGGAATCTTGACGGGAGTCAAGTCGATGACTCGTGCCATTATTCGCATGACCAACGTCTCGTACACATATCCCAATGCGCCTAAACCGTCGCTGTCAGACGTCTCGTGCCAGCTCACCTTGTCCTCCCGCGTGGCCATTATTGGCCCCAACGGTGCGGGCAAATCCACTCTCATCAAGCTGCTCACCGGCGAAACCATCCCCAGCTCTGGCAAGGTCGAGAAGCACCCCAACTTGCGTATCGGCTACATCAAGCAGCACGCGCTCGAACACGTGGAGATGCATCTCGAGAAGACGCCCAACCAGTACCTCCAATGGCGGTATGCCCACGGTGATGACCGAGAGGTGCACATGAAGCAGACCCGTGCCTTGTCCGACAAGGATCGCGAGCAGATGGACAAGTGGGTTGATTTGAAGGACGGCAAGTCCCCCCGACAGATTGAATCTCTTGTCGGCCGTCAAAAGTACAAGAAGACGTTCCAATACGAAGTGTAAGTTGAGCAACCCTCCCCCTTTCCCTTTGACGCCCCTATCCGATCCCACAATAGCAACGAACCAGCAGCAGCAAACTAACACCATGCCATGCAGTAAATGGCGCGGCCTCCTCCCCAAGCACAACACCATGATCTCTCGCGAGACCCTCACGGAACTAGGTTTCGACAAGCTCGTCCAAGAGTTTGACGACCACGAAGCGTCCCGCGAGGGCCTCGGCTACCGGGAGCTCCAGCCGTCCGTCATCTCCAAGCACTTTGAAGACCTGGGGCTGGACCCGGAAATCGCCAACCACAATGAAATCGGCTCCCTCTCGGGCGGGCAAAAGGTCAAGGTGGTCATTGCAGGCGCCATGTGGAACAACCCGCACCTGCTGGTGCTCGACGAACCGACCAACTTCCTGGACCGCGACTCGCTGGGCGGCCTGGCCGTCGCCATCCGCGAGTTCAAGGGCGGCGTCATCCTCATCTCGCACAACGAGGAGTTCGTCGGCGCCCTGTGCTCGGAGCAGTGGCACGTCAACGAGGGGCGCGTCGCGCAGCGCGCCAACGCGGCCGTCTCGCTCGACCGCTTCGAGGACTCGCGCCCCGGCAGCGCCGTCGCCAGCACCGCCGCCAGCTCCGTCGTCAGCAGCGCCGTCAACTCGGGCGTCGAGGACAACTCGGACATGAAGTTCCGCGCCCGCAAGAAGAAGAAGATGACTAAGAAGGAGCTCAAGGAGAGAGAGGTCCGCAGGCGCCTGCGCCACATTGACTGGCTGAATAGCCCCAAGGGCACGCCGCATCCTCCCGATACCGACGACGAGGATAATTAAATTTTGTGCCTGGTTTCTGTTCCTATTCTCCTTGTTGCATTGCGTACTCTAGACTAGTATAGAACTTTTAGATGAAATTGTGGGAATAGAGGCGTTTTGGATGGGGAAAAAAGTAGTTGTTTCGATAGATGAATAGATTACGCAGTACATCTAATGCAAGTTCATTTTTCATCTTCATTCTTTATCCGTCTGCTCGTGCCACCACAGCACCTCACCCTTCACGCCGCGCAACCCGCCACAGACGGAAACGCATAAAAGTGTACATGGCGTGAATTGAAGCCCTACATCTGTATTTATGTACTTGCCCTCCATCTACCGCCCATCCCTGCCTACCTAGTATATATACCCGAATACAATGTACCCCCTTCGCCGCATCCAATGTCAGTATTAGTGCTGAATTTTAGACAGAAAAAAAAGGACAGGTTCCACGACCGTCTAGCGACTACATATATGTCCGTCTTGCCCACGTCTTGTCCATGTCTTGCTCGCGTCTTGCCCACGTCCAGGTTACTTGGTAATTAAGGAGCGTAAATCAGGCGATACCAGATTGCCCACCCAGAGGATGTCCAAGCGCGTCATGCAAGATGGACCCCAAAAAACAAAACTCCATTCCGTCTATGGCCATGCAATGAGTGAAAAAAGGAACAATAAATGAGATAGACACTAGAGCAACGAGGCTTCGAAATGCCCTGCTACAGGTCTGATGAATACACATGACTTGATGCCAAAAAAAAGTGTATGGCTTTCAGATATTATAAATATTTTATAAATTTGGCCTTGTCCCCCTTTTTACCATGAGAATGTCATCAGGGCAGGGTTCAGCGCCAAGGGGAGGAGGAAGTGACTCGCGGCAACGGTGGCCATGGGCAAGATGGCCACAAAGTCGGTGATGCGCCAGTCGTGGGGGACGAATGGGGCGACTGCCAGGATGATCATGCCGGCAATGGCAACGAGCGAGAAGAGCATGGAGAATTTAAACTATAAGACCATCGTACGTTAGCAAGTCATGCGTCACACGGGCACGGTTATTGCAGCCTCAAAGTTCTGGAAAGGGTGACGTGGAAACTATTGGAATGTGGAACTCCAATACCAAGAGGCATCTCTCCCTCGAACTAGCGAATCCTGACGGGGATCCTTCCGAGAACACCCCCACTCGGCGTACGGAATGAAGAGATAGGGAGGGAAAAAAACGTGTCCAGGTGAGGACGTGTAGTAAAAACTCACCTTCTTCAAAACTTTGGGGACCTCGATGAAGAAGTTGGAAAATTCGGCTTCCTTGCTTGTGGCACCCCAAGTCATGTTGATCTCAAACATGTGAGCCAACAGGGCCTGGCTGACGTGCAGCGACAATCCACCCAAGAAAATTGCCAGCATAATCGTCCACTTAAAGTTCTCGAAAAGCGCGTACAGAATGTTGCGCTCACCGACACGATATCGCATCACGGCGAGAGCGATATTTCCAAGTCCGTTGAAGACGATGATGATGGAAAACCACACCTTCCAAGAGTCGACATAATACTTGTCGAGGTACCCGTTGAACCAGCCCATGAGGAAGTAGTTGACAGTTGTCATGATCCAGGCCGCGCCAATGGCGTAATACGTTCCAATGTACGACACCACGGTGATCTTGGAGGTGAAGCGAATGTTGGAGAAGAGGAAACGGCGGAACAGGGGCGTGAAGGGACCGCGCCAGAGCCAGGTGCGGATGGGGTGGAAGAGCAGTTCGTTGCAGCCGTAGGCGTACTTCTCCCATCGCGCAAGCTCGTCATACACGGTCAGGGACACGCCCTCTTTGAAGCCTTCGCCAGCCCACGCCGCGAGACGGATGATGTAACCATTGCACTGCAGACGAAGCGACATGTCAAAGTCTTCAGACACGTGGCTCTCAGACCAAAACTTGTCATAGCCGTCCTCATCCTGGTAAGAAACTTGCTGAATGGCAGACCAGCGAAGAATGGCGTTGTGGCCGACAAAGGGAGCAACATCGCCGTTGGACACGGTGTACCGAATCGCCGAGTAGATAAGATTGGTGAAGAATGTGATGCCGTTTTCGAAATAGGTGTGTACAACTTGCATGACACCGGACGAGAATTGCATGATGCCGACGTCGGGAGACTGCTCCATTTCAGAGACAGCGTCAAGGAAGCAGTCGGCAGGGACACGCGTATCAGAGTCGATGAGAAGGATATAGTCGCCAACACGAATGTTTCCGTCCGCCCAGGCGCGGCCATCTTCCTCCAGGACATCCTTGAGAGCCTGCTCATAAGCTTGGGCCTCGTCATGCTGACTCCATTCAAGGGGACGGTTGATGGCCTGAAGCCTCTCCTCGACCTTGCAAGAGATCATGAGGGCAAAGTTCATGTTGGAGGCCTTCTTGAACTTGCCCTTACGCTGGAAGCCGTTCTCTCCATGCTTGGGACGCGCAACCCAGCCAATGCTGTTGTCGGCATAAAATTCGATGCGGGCATGACGCTCCTCCTCTGGGATGAGCTGCAGACCGTCATCATTCACAAACATGTTGGCTGACCCGCCCTGAAGTTCATAGGTCGACATGGCTTGCTTGATGGACTTGACAGTGGGAATAATGACGCCTTGCAGACCTTCCTTGTAAACGGGACACTGGATGGTGACGTGAGGCAAGACGGGGGTCTGCAGGCGAGGCGGAGGTCTTGCCGAGTAGAACTTGGAGTTGATGGTGAGCTGCCGAATGGGGCCGAAGATCTGAGCCAAGCAGCCGACAATGACTTGGGCGAAGAAGAGAGTAAAGAAGATTTGGATGGGGAACAAGGCCACGAGCGCCAAACGAACATAGTTGCCATCGACGGAGACTTCAATGGCCAGTTCACGCCAGGCAGCTCCAAGGGAGACGGTCACGAGGATAAGAGTCAGTGACACCAAGACGGTGTTCTGTAGGTGGATGGGTCGCTTTTCAGGCTTCACTTCACCGCTCTCCTCGTCAATCTCGGCCTCGGCGATATTGCCTCCCCTTTTCTCGTCCTCTTCATCATCTGTATTGCCCGCCTTCCACACGAGTTCCATGAGCTCCGACTCAATGGCTTTGGCACGCTGAACAAGGTGTAGCGGGTCATCGTCCCACACGATTAGCAAACCCTCAGAAGCGACAAAAGCAGCAAATTGATGTTTTCGCGCGCGAGGAAGATCCTCGATTGTGGGCAGAATTTGGACCCGCAAACCGTTCATCAAAGGCACGTCGACAGCGTCGGGGGACCACTGGAGGAAGGTTTTGATAACGCGAGAATTGACAGTCATGGCCGCCTGAACATTCATGGCTGAGCAAGCCAATGCGAACGGCGAGCTGCCAAGCTGAGGAGGGCAAGCCATGTAGTGGCCTCTGATTTTTCTAAGAAGGACACCTTCAATCTCCCCCGATCCATCACTGACCCAAAGTTGGGAACATTGTTGTTGGTACAGGTAGTTGACCATGACTTCGTGCTTGATGTCGTCAAGAAACATGGAACTTCCTGCTGTTGACGGTGTGGATCGTCCTGATCGACCTGAGCTAGACTGCGGCCTTGAATGGAAGCGAGGAGTAGGTGGCTGGAGTTCCATGTCGTTTCCGCCGATGTTAAAGGAAGATAGTGGCCTGTCCGACAACGAAGAAGGCTGCAGACTCCGGATCGGTCTCGAAGTTGGAGCATCTAGCTGAGCCTGGGCAGGTTCTGACTTGTTGCCAGTTTTGAAGTAGTTGGTAAGACCCATGTTGGGCTTTGGACCCGGATTCGAGTCGCGTCAACTCGCCCTCAGATAAAGTTGATGTTTTGTTCCAAGGAGACTCGGCGGCGGTTGGCTCGAGGAAAGGCTATGGATCGGTTTGCCGGACTAAAAGCAGACTCGTTCACTATATACTAACAATCGGATTCCAAAAGACGTCGAATTAACGAGGGCGGCGGCCCGGATATTATGTATCTGTAAAACAATTGCGGACTAACGAAGGACGTCGATGAGGTAGCGAATGTTCTCGGGCCGGACTCGTCCACAACGAAGCGAGGTAGTGGTAATAAAACGAGAGCGAGGATCCCGAATCGTCGGCAAAGCGTAACCAGCCTGGGACAGCACCGGAAGACTTAGCGGGCTGCCAACGACCAAAGAGGGACGGGAGATGGGATGGTATAAAAGAGAGAAGGGACGGTGAGGCGGGCAGAAGCAGAGAGGACGTGAGAGGCCTAGGTGAAGATGGTGGGCGCTGATAACAGTCTTCCCGGACGTGCATCCAGGATCCCAAGTCCAACCAGCACGAGAGGTGGGTATGGACTTACAAGATCTGTAGCCTCTGTGCGATCTTTTTTCTCAACAGCCCACACACGCCTGGAGCCCAGGAACAGTCTCTGGCAGGGGGGGAGGGTGGGTTGGATGCTGCCAGATTCTCTCGTCGAGACCGGAACTCGCCTTAAAGATGGAGACGACCTGTTCTGGGCGTTTTTTGTCGTGGCGGATATGCCTTGACAGAGATGTAGCGAGCAAAGGGAATTCCGCCAGGGCACACAGAAGCTCTCGGACAGGAAAGCAGGAGACCTGAAGCCCTTTCATCTCGATCTTGACGGGACGGACCCCCCGGCCAAGAGGAGGGACGAGCAGAAGTAATGATATACGAGCGACGCAACATGAAAACGGCAGCGGGCTACACTGATGCGCAGAGGGATGGGGCCCCAGCGACCTGGCGCCCTGGCGTCATGGTGTCATGGTGTCCAGGAAGAATGGGCCAGAGTCAGAGGGTGAAGCTGGCGGACGATGCATCGTGTCCTGCAACACCCGCTCGGGGATTGTCTTGGGCTTCGCTTCGTTCATGGGGATGCAAGAGGGGCGTGTGTTGTGGAAAGGGGATAAAGGCCACCCCAGCCCAGTCCACCCACGTTTTTTCTTCGGTGCACCCCACCCCCTGCCTGGCTCCGAGTGGTTTGAAGCCAAGGACAAGCTTGATCAACCCTGAGAAGCGAACGAATGGGCGGGCTGAGGCGCCGGCACACCGTTCAAAGTGGCCAACGGTGCTCGTTGAAGATACTAATCCTACTCATTGAACGGTTGCCCGCCATTACCATCCCCGGGTTGATCTCTGTTTGTCTCGGGTCAAAAATAGATGTCTGCCACCGCAAGACACACGGGCCGCCGATGCCCGGTGGATACAAGCTCTGCCGCGGTTAATCGGCCAAAAGAAAAGAGAAGGGAAGAAAAAAACAAGAAAACTAGGAGAATAAAGCACCCAGATGGGGTCGACGGCGGCAAGCACGACAACGACAGGTCAACAGGCAATCCATCGTCAGGAGCGTGGGTGGATAATGGCAAGCTTGCCAGCGCTTCGCACGCGCTTGGCGAGACCGGCCTCTGGGACAAAAGCAAACCAGGCCACGGGTTCCTGGCGCTACACTCGATTTGAACGCGCCGTTTCCCGTATACCAAGGTAGCGCTTTGGCGACAGGGACGGCTGCTTCAGAAGTTGGCGAGCGCCCACATCGATGTCAGCGAAGACCCAGCGCCAAGGCCAAAAGGGCCAAAAGCTGGAGAGGCCCAGAGTTCTCGGAGCTTAAAGCCCGACGAATTCATTACCACTCGCGCCCTTCTCCTCCGTACTCCGTGCAATAGTGGACGACCACGGCCCGTTCGGTACTAGCGCCTCGGTGCCAGAAGTGCTCGAGTGCTATGAATTAGCAGCAGTCTGGTGTCCTGAAAACACGGGCGGGCTTTTGAACCGGACTCTTGGCGGGTCCAGGGCGCCAGCAGGGCGGGTTGACCGCTCGGGCTTCTTTGGCTTCGAGGAAAACGGGGTCCGCCACAGCAGCGCCCACAGATAGTCATCGGGGAGGTGATCTGGTTATCTGGGGGTGCGAGACGCGGCAAGGCCTGGAGGCTTTGGCGCTCAAGCCGCCTAAACCACGCAGAGGGCACGTAAAAGCGGCGATGCGCATCTTCCCCATCTGGGCCACCTCCCCTCGCCCTCCTCAGTGGCGCCCGGGTCTACCCCTGCCCAGCTGTGGCGCAAACGCTTGCACGCTTCTGGCCTCGGGTCAATAAGTTCGTCGTTGAAACGCAGCTTTGCAATTCCTGCACGCACCACACACACGTTACTGATGCCTTCTTTGAACAGTGCCACCACTTAGTTTTCTTACAACTGCCCTGACCAGACTTGACTCGCTCATTCGATCCGAATTGGGGGGCAGTGTCCCCTCTGTTCAACCAGAGACTTGCACACACCCGCCTTCGTTTCACCGTTGACAAAAGCGTCTTGACAGGCAACCAGATATCTCGCGTGGCTTTCGCTACAAAACGCTGATCCGGCTGCATTTCCTAGCCCTGCCGACATGGGTGGCAGCCATCCCAGAGGGCTGAAACTTGCATGTCATTATCAGAGCGACGCACATACAGCAAGAGGAGTTTGATAACACCATCACTGGCCGAGGGCCTGCATCGCTAGTCTCAGCATCATTGAAACCGTCCAAGACGGCGACGTTGCCCGAATGGAATACGGCCGCGTGAGGCGGCAAGACTTGACCGTTTTGCCCATGAGCAAGCCGTCTAACCGTTCCATCGGCCAGTTCATGGAGACGCAGTACAGACAATCAATGCAAGAAACAATGCGGGACTCTGACTGCAGCCCGTTCCAGGCCCCCGCGAAGTGAGACAGTTCCCTCCATGGCGGCGGCTCCCGGTTTGTTTGTCCGTGGCTTTGCTCCAACCACCATGGTTCAAAAGGCTGGCACAGGGCCCTGTCGCTACAGACGCAGAATGCGAAATGGACACAAAGAATGCGAAACAGAAATCCGATTCAAAACCCCAGTCATGACCAGAGGAAAAAGTAGACATGATTCGAATCAATTGCGAATCTCAGGCCTTGGTAGCACAACAGTCATTGTATCGATGCTGGACTCTGGCGTGCGGCTCTCTCTCTCTGTTCATTTGCCGGCCCCAATAAGCTGCAGGGCGATTATCGCCGGTGTTCAATCACGTCGGGATTTTGAGAAGCACAGCAGAAAAAAAAAAGCCAACTTTGGGGTGTGTGACCGTGGATCGTCATGGTCGACAAAAACAGCGTTCGCGCCTCATGTGGTGGGCGGGAGTCGTCGGGCCGCCACCAGCCTATTTTTGGCCTCGTATTCCTGCAAGCTGCCGCCCCAATGCACAACCTGCATCCTGAACCTGAAGCTGGATGCCAGTTCTTTCTCTTGTCTTTGCCAACAATGCGTGTTCTGTGGCGGTGGGGAGGGGCCGAGGGGGCGTGTCTGTACCCGAATTTCTTCACCTGGCTGCCCACGGCGAGGCCAACATTCCCATCCATTGTGTTTGGCAGTCGGTATATGCACTGTCACCCCAAGGCTCTCGTCATGAGATACAAGATGCACGAGGAGCTGAACTCTTTGGACTTTTTGTCGTCCTGCTGACTCTATATTGCCTAGGATTTCGCAAGCACCCATTGATGACGGTTGATTACTAGCTTGATTGTGAAACGAGTGGTGCTGTTGCTCCATGAGCACGGCCACGGCCACCAACGCCGTGGGCTGTTCGCCGTTGTTCCTTTTGCACGGGCTCTCCCCGCCTGTGTGTACAGATCATGACCCACTGGCCAAGAACGACGGGGGGAGAGCAGATGTCTAACACCACGCGGACCTGCAATAGCTACAAAACTGGTGACGAAAAAGCAGTTTTCAGCCAGGCCGTTGAACTCGGACGACAAAATGAGCTAGTACTTGTGACAGGATTAGCACTCACGGTAAAGCCAGTCAAAAAACGGCTCTTGTAACACGAGTCGGAGGGCTCCATCTGGAATATCACAAACTGCCAGAGATGACGATTTGCTGCTGTGCTAGGGCTGCTGGGATTAATTCAGTCTTGTCCAACCACGACACACACGATCGGGATATTGAGAGCCAGGGTTAGCATATGGGTAGGGAGCTTGGTACGACGAAAACGCGAGGCTGCTAAGCGGTAGCCGCGATTTATTGAACGGTGATGGCCTGGATGTAATTTCGCTCCCAGCCGTCCTGGGCGCACTGACTGACTGCGTTTGCAAACACATCTACCAAATCGGGTTGGGTTATTGCCGGTGAATTGGCATTGTATCAGGGATGAATGGTGGCCACGGCCAAGATGCTTTTTGTCAGTTGACACCAGGTCTGGACGAGGCTCGAACCTGGCTTCGTCTTGGTGTTTCTGTGGTCAGCAAAGTACTAGTACCACCATGTCCAGACCATGTGCTTGGTAGTAGTACCGGGCCTCTGCGAAGATTCCGGGTCCCAAATCGAAGAGACCATGGCGACTCAATTGGGGCAACACAGAATCAGAGCCACGACAAGACGGTGCCGGCATGTCGTGATACCTGACATTGGCACTTCACAATGACATTGCTGCCAGTTTACACTACTTGGCATTATTGATGCCGGGCCCGGAATGATGCACACATCCATGGTATCGCCCAAACGATGAGCCACGTTGCAGCATTTCACTGGAAAAGGGCGCATCTTTCATCAGAGACTAACAAGTGCTGTCTACTAGATGGGGTCTCTGGACCAGGCTAACGACTAACACGAGGTTGAGCAAAGATTTGAAATGCCGTCATCACAGGGACCAGTCAGTGATTATGCTTCGTCCCTTGTCACGGTCCATCTGAACTTGACGACGTCACGGCCTTGCTCCATCCGCTCCCATTGCAGCATACTCCGTATCTTTGCCAGGATAGCAGGGCCTGAAGTTTACATCGTCCCATCTCATACACAACAAGCAAACAAGCAACAATATCCAGGCCCGCCCGGCTGACGACACCCACCGCCCTCGTTCATGCCGCCCATACCTTGCCTCGACGAAACATATGCCCAGTTGTCAAGTTTAGGTCAATGTTTAACATTTCTCTTCCGTTAGCCACCAGCCAGGCCGAAAAACAAGGCCTTGAACCCAAAAGGCTATTTACACTTCTCGATGCCGCGCAGACACCGACAAATGCCAGTCCCTGCACTTCATCTCGTCTCTCTGCTTCGTCCCATCTCGTCTTGTCCCCCTACGTACATGTACATACATGGAGCATGCAGGCCAGAATAGCACAGCATAGACCGAAAAAGGAAATAAGGTTTCAAACTCTTTAAAGCTCTTTTGTTCGGTAGCACCACGGAGGAGCCCATCACGTTCACGCCCGTGACGCAACGGGACCCGTCACCGCAGCCACGGCAGGAAATTCAACCACAAGCCTCAACGGTGGCACTATTCAATATCACGCCGGGCAAACCAGGGGCCGCGAAGCAAGTGAGATTGACGCAGCTGCGTACTCCGTACATACGTACATACATACAGGTGAGAGGGCTGAGCTGAATCTTCTCTTAGCTCTCGCCCATCCATGTCGGGCTCGGCAGGTTCCAGAATGTCCTGTTGGGCCAGGCTGGGCATCCCACCCCCTTGTACATATGTACGTGCATACAACGCAGAGACTCTAGTACTTAGTAGGCGCCGGTGATGGCGCCGGGCTGGGCGGGGGGCGTGTTGTGGGACCGGCCGGTGAGCAACTCGATCCATTCAATGTTGATTCAGATGCTTAAATGCGTGGCACTCAGTAGTCGTCTTTGAGCCGCCTGGCCACCGGGGCGAGAAATGGGCTCAGAGGGGGTCAGAGGCGAGACTGGGGTGTAGATTGTTGCGTTTGCTCAGTCACCGTCTTCGCCGTGGCCATGTAGCTGCGCAACAAACTGCTTGACGTTTGTCATGGTCGGCCAGCGCCGCCGTCTGTATGTATGCTATTCGCTGAGCGACCCCTGTTCTGCAGTCCGTGCCGACCAATTGCGACGACCAGCATTATCAAACTATCCTTCAGCCACAAAAAAAAAGGAAGAAAGAAAGAAAGAAATTTATTTGCATCAAGTATACAAGTATCATCTTCAGTACAAATCAACAATAGCCCATAATGATTGGCCTCTCCAAGTATTCAAAATACAAAATGTTCCAAGGTTTTCATATCCCGCTCTCCCCTAGTCTATGATATTACTAATGCTCCTAAAAAAATAAGTGACGTGTATAATATGTATGTAGTCATATGTCATGTGGCAAGACCAGCCAAAACAAAATTGCCCGTCATCACCCCCGGTGGTTTACAGAAACACGTTACAATTCCTCATCACCGTCACACTGCTGCATCATCAAGACGCGACTGACTTCCAGCTGAGGCTGCTTCCACGTCGCCTGCCAAGTGTCCCTGGCGTTCCAGAAGTCCTTGCGCGCACTGGGTGACCGGTCAAGCCACGGCTTGCCGGACTTGCCATCCTCAAACCAGCCGTTGGTACCACCGACGGCCAGGTTGATAATGAGATAAAACTCTTGGTCGAATGGCGTGTTCGCCCGACCAGTTTCGCTCCACGTGTTCTTCAACCGTGTGCCGTTGGAGTTGGCGTCGGGGAAGCCTCCGCGATTCCACAGGGGCTTGTCAAAGTTGGTGTACAAGACTTGGAGAAGACGGCTGTTGACATAGGTGAAGAGGTACTTCTGAGACCATTCGAGGCCATACGTGTTGAACCCGCTGCTGTAGGTCGTGTGCAGGGCCTGGCGCTTGTTGTTGGTCTTCCACCACGCATCATTGGCGGGATCCGGGCCCCAGTGGAGGGCCGACGACATGATGTTGTTGCCGCCTTGCTCGTAAGTCCAGTTGTTGCCTCGAGACTCCATGATGTCGATCTCTCCGGACGCAGGCCATGGGCCGTACGTGTCCTTGACAGGCATCATCCAGATGGCGGGCCAAAGCCAGTCGCCTTCAGGAAGCTTGGCCGTAACCTCCACGCGGCCGTACTTGAGCTTGGCGCCTTTCATGGTGTTGATGCGGCCAGATTTGGTTGGAGGGACGACGCTGGAGTTGCCCGTTGTGGTGTTGGTGGCAGCCACGCAGCTGTACCAATCTTTAGACGTGCAGGTTCCGTCCTTGAGCAGGTTGATGACGTTGTCCTTTTCCACCTTTTCAGCGTCTTGGAGAGTGGCCTTGATGACTAGGTTGCCGTTTTGGATAAAGACATTTTCGTCGCCCGCAGTGGTCTGCTCGAACTCGCCATTGCTGCGACATGTGTTAGCAGTTGCGCCTCATTGAACGGACGGCAAAGAAGCCAGGACTCCTTACCCAAAGCCGCCGACTTGGGCTTCCTTGGTCCAAACGTTGGTATTGAAGCCGCCGTCGAAACTATCGTCCAAAACAGGGCAGTACTTGTGGTGCACGACGTTGCGAATGCCGTCCCAAACCAAAAACCCAGAAATACCCAAGCCAATCAAGATGCCGATGATTGGCAGTATAGTCACCCACTTCTCCTTGGGATCCTTCTTCTCCAGCCAAGGCTTTTCGATGTCGCCCTTCATTACTCGCCTAGAGTGGAAGTAGAGCTGGGAATTGACATCATATCGCGGCCCCATGGCGCTTGAGGAGCCAAAGCTGGATGCCGGCCTTGATGCATCGGGGCTGGTAAACGGATTCGTGCCTCTTCCCGGGCGGTTCAAGGATGCCGTATCATTGTCGCCAAATGGGGTGCGGCTATTTTCTGTGTTTGGAGTTCCGGATCGGATTGGCGTAGGATTGACGGTTGTTGTAGCAGATGGTACTGGATGGCCATAGTAGCCGTGGCTATACGGATCTTGCTCCATGGTGGTGAGAGCGCCGGGACGCGAGGTGAAGGATGGGAGGATGAAACACCGAGGAAATATTACAACAAACAAAAGACAGAAAGAAAAAAATTAAAAGAAAAAAAAAAGAAAGAAACAAAGACCTGCGAGTTCGACGGCTGCCCGCACCAAGAGAGCAAACAGAGCGTCACCAATACTTCTCTTGGGAACCGACGCTGTTTCTTGAAATTGGGGATTACGGAGCGACCCCGTGACGCCGTGGGCTCTGGTGTAATTGCAGAGACTCGGTCTGTCGACTCGGATCGCTACAAGAATGAAGCAGATGCAGAGTGTCTACGGACAAAAGTTCAAAGTCCCAGGTCGACGTGTGGGCGAGACTTGATGGAAGAAGCAGCAGACAGCTACGATCTCGCAGCAGTGGGCTGGACGCGGTGCCACTCGAAGAGTCCAGTCGCAGCATTTGCACAGTTGAGACTTTTCAATTGGGGCCGTCACAGACTCACAGCATTGAACGGCCAGCGCGAGGCCCACCACCAACCAGATGGGCACTGCGCAAGAGCTGGGTGTCAGGTTCAGTCGGCTGCATCTGGCTGGTAACATTGAGCCAGTGACCAGACCCTTGCTCGCCAGCTCGCCCAAGAAGGGGGAAGGGGTGCGCAGCTCGTGGTGGATATCGAGGAAGGAGGAGGGGCCCAGCTCGTGCGCCGCCAGCCACTTGTGCAGCTGCCCCTGGAAAACCTCCGTATTGTACGGAGTACGGAGTAGCGGTCCGTCTGCTGGCAAGAGCGATCATGGCGCCATCCGTGGCCGTTGGCGGCAAATGGCAGGAACGACCATGGCACATGGGCACCGCGCTGGGGGCTTGCACTCAGGCAACCCACAGCCTCGCCTCGCCTCCGTGTGCCCTCGGACATTGATTGGCCGCCTCCACACTGCTATTTCCTGACGTCAAATGTTCGAAGTTGCCGTGTGCACTGGCCCCATGGCGCCGTCAGATGGTCAAGAGTTTGCAAAACTTGTGTGTTTTGATGTTTCAATATTTATCTTCTGGCTGTCATTTTGAGCTCCTTCTACAAATAGCATCATCCCCCGTCGCCCACAACACGGACTAGGCATCGTATTGTCAGTCCACCTTCAGCCCTGTCCGCCCACCGCATTACAGACGTGATTATCAAATCGATGAGTTCTGCCTGGGTTTATTCTCGTGTCCTGATATGATTCAAGGTATTATACGGAGTACAATGACTGACTCTGATTGTACATGCCTATTGGCTCCAGCTTGAAAGGCTACGGAAGCCGTCTTCCGCCAAGTCAATCACCCCGGCACTTCCGGCTGCAATTGACCGTCAGGTGTAATTTCCCGCTTTCCCGCCGGTGCACTACGTATGGGACTATTGGACAGATGATATCACTACAACATGATACGGAGTAGTAGTATGTGTAAAATGCATTGCTTACGTGCTACTTATAACGACCCCGAGGCTAGGTAGCCGACTCGATCGCATCTGAGACTGTTGGCTCCGGGCAAGTTGACTGTTTGTACAGAGTACCATCGTGGCCCTTTTACTTTTGAACAGACCGCAAGGACGGCCAAACAGCACAGAACCAAATATCGCAGTAGCCAACTGGTCATGCCTGTGTTCTGGACGGGTACCCTTCAAAGTAAAGTTTGCTTGGGTTCTTCTCGGGTGGGGCAACACGGAAGCTGAAGAAACAGCATCGCAAAAGCGGCAGCAACTGTGGCTGATTAAGGTGCTTGTGGCGTCGACCCGATCCCTGTTCCTGCATGGCCGTCTAGAGACACGCCCCTTGCTAGTTCTGGCGCCGTCGTGTCTGAACTCAACGAGGAAGGCAGGCAACATTGAAGTGCTTGGAACTTGGGAAGTCGAGCTGCATGCACCGTGGCCATCATCCCAAAGCACGACAGGGAGCACAGCAGGGTCGACGACGAGCCAGCGCCAGGGCTGCGAGCGTGTGGTTACATGTCGGGAGATGCGAGCGATGCAACCAGAGCTCTTGGCCGTCATCCATGTGTCCACGGCCTGCTGTGTCCTGCAATATTATGTGCGCGCCCAGGTCAACAGATCAACCAGCCAGCAATCGCCCATGCAGGGCCAAGCAAGGCGACGATTCGTGCCCACGCCGCAGTTTGTTCAGCTTCGGTCAATATTGCGACTATGCGCTCCTTCGTTTAACGTGACTGCTGATATTGCGCTGCAGTATCATGGAATCACACTACCACGTGCATGTGTGCGCTGTGTTGATGTGAGTCAGCGGCCTCATTACCATTTGGCGTATGACTACAGCAAACGTGCGTGCCAAGCCTATCCCCTTGCGTGTATAAAGGCTGATGATGTTGATGGATGTGAATTTTATAATCAAATACAACGGGATTGTGTTGGCGTGGTATCGCACTAGTACTAGTTAGTAGTATCTTGTCAAGTGCAAGTGAGAAAAGAAGAAAGAGAGAGAAAAAAACACGTGATAACAATGCCCCCCAACAATGGCAGCTGGAATGCAATGGCACCTGGCCATGGAAGCTAAACTCGCCGACTCTATGTACGCCCTTTTTGTCCCAAGGAGATGGTTCACAGAACAACGGGCCGAAACGAGCGAGTCCACCGACCCGAATACCAAGAATGTCAGACGCATTGACGCTTCCCACCTTGGCAGCGCCTGGACTCTGCTGATTTGCAACCGAGAGAGAGTTGACCGCCCCTTGACAGCAGGGCAACATGATGGGTCGAGTCTAGCGCGCAGCATTGTTGGCCAATACTACTCTATGTGCGCGACGGCGCTTTATTGTTGAAGACTTAGGTATCTACGGAGTGGCCAGCAATTCTGAAGTCGGTTATCCCTCCAGCTTGTCTCGGTCATTCTTCACCCTTTTCGATCCAAGCGGTTCCGGACACAGGCAAGCGTAACGATCCGGGGCAGAGATGCATCGCTGGCGCTCTGGGGCCGACTCAGAGTTTATTGAACACGAAGGACTGGCGAAACGAGCAAGGCGTGCTGGCAAGACCAGTTGGCCGGCCCCAAGTCAGCCTTGACAACGCGCTATCGCCAACTACTATCGACATGTGGCTCCTGTCACATATAACATTATCTTTTATTATGCGCCGCAAGATGCAGGAAAAAGCCGCATCTTGTTGTCTTTGCCGAGCCGGGGGCATGCCTCCGGAGGCCCGGGGCCGCGATACGGGGTCCGACGCAAATATTCCTTGGAGATTTCCATCCGTTGGCTCACGCTGAATACCCAAGTCTCCACTCTGTAGCCTGCTATCGTAGATGAGATGGGTGAGGTCGAAAACCTGGCATTTGGGCCCCTACAACTGACATGTCAAATGCACCAGTGGCAGACGACCCAGCGAGAGATGGCGACTGGCCATTATGCAGCCCGATCTGATCCAAATTCTGCAGCAGAAAAGACGGCGGTTCCCACTCCCAACGGTGTTCGCCGTCAGAAAATGCAGCCAAGGAAACAGGCATCGTGTCGCGGATGTATACCCGCCCGCCTCTCAGTTCAAGCGCAGCTACACTATACACCGAGACGGTTCCCCCTTCTTACCAGCTGGCAAAGACTAGTAGTCGCTCTGCTTTCAAAAACCAACGGGGCGTGTTTGCGTTCCGGGAGAATGTCTGCGTCCGGGGTGCCGAATTGTATGGAACTACTCCGTAGATGAGTATGTACATGACGCGAGCATAAACTCCGACGGGCTGCGGGTGGAAACACGGCCCTGCGATACACACCCGGGCTTCGGGCAGGGGAATCCCGGGCGTTGGCTGACATGGAGCAGGGCCGGCAGGCAGACATTCTCGTATTTTCTTACTTCGTTTCTGCTCTTGTTCCCCTGTCGAGTACACACACACACACACACACACCTGCGTTGGTCAAACTGTTGAGGCTGCGGCTGCAAAACGCAAGATGCATATTCCTGTTGGTGCACCGTCGCACAGCACGTTTTGACATGGGTTCGCTCGGCATTTTCCACATTCTGCCATGGACCCTTTTCCCACGTTGAGAGCGTCGATGCGGTTTGCTAGGCGCGTACCCGGCCGCGGACGCGGTAGATATCGCAGGATGGGCGGTTCTTCGCCCAAGCAAACTACCGCGAGGGGAACCTGGCCAGGACGTGCCTGTATTCGTATAAACTGTTTTACATGTTCTCTTGCTCCGTATTTTAGTCCGCCGCATGACGGCTCGCGTAGAACAAAACAGTGTGGGATGCCTGGCAAGGTGCAGGGTAGTTTGGCCTAGTGTACTCTGTGCCCCGTAACGTGGCAACTCATCGTGGGAATGGAGATGTGCTGGGTCACGCCCGTGGCAGGGGATGCGGCCGCCCCTTGTCTTTTCGTGCGCGCAATCCAGAGGTTGTGTATTTTTTATTTATTTATTTTTTTTCGGTTCGTGCGTGGCATCGCCATCGTACGAGAGCCGGGGAATGTTGGTACACGGCAGGCTGCGGGCACACGGAAAAGGTGAAGTACGACGCGGGTGCCAAGGCCGGCGTTACACCCGTCCCCGAGGAATGTGAATAATGGACTGCCGTGACAGGTCCGGTGCGGCCGGGCGCCCGAAAAAAAAAAAAACGACATTTGGAGGTGAGAATCATCTCAAGTGTCACTGGGCGGGTTCACAAGGCGTCGGGCGGCTGTGGTCGTGTTTTCGCGCCGATCGCCTCGTATTCTGGAAATCTGGTCTCGGGCCCCTGTGTCCCCTGCACAGGACCGGCTGGAGCTAGATGCAACAATGGGGTTTGACAGATGGCTGTGCTTTTATCCCAAGTGCCCTTTTTTTCTTCTCTTTCGTCGCGTTTCCAAGACTGGCTGCCTGGTGGGTGATGCACTGATTAAGCGCCGGGAAACCGGCAACGCACAGGATGCCACGCCCCTCGTGTTGCGTCCTCACATGTGCAGCTTTTTTTGCAAACGCCAGGCCGATGCAGTAGACGCCGCAGACAGACGCTCGCCATGATGTCGCGACGTGGTTTTCGCGGGCGGGAAGCTAGTAGTACCAGACCAAGACTTGACCAGCTGGCGTCGCGCACCGGCCAGCTGTCACGTCGCGGCACCAACAATAACGTCGCTTGTCGTCTGGTGCTCTTTGTCCGTCTCTTTGTCTGCACACGCGGGCGACGTGAAACTCCTCCCGGGGCATCTTGGACATTGATGCATCCCTTCCCCGTATAGCAAACGAAAAAAAAAAATTGCCTTCCTCTTCTTCCCCTTTTATTACAGCTCCTAGTGCCTTTTGCTGCCCGTCAACGACAACAATGTGGTTGCAGGCGGCGCTGAGCCTGGCCGCGTGGGTTACCGCCGCCGTGGCAGACGACAGCAAGGATCTGGGCTCGGTGCTGGCTGCCAACAAGAACCTCACCAAGTTTTACGAATTGATCAAGGTACCGACTGCACCTGTTCGGGCGTGGAACTCTGCCTCTGGCGGCTGACCTTTTTGTATAGAAATATCCAGACGTCTTGCTGGAGCTGCCGAGTGACAATGGAGTGACGGTACGTGCGAGACGCTCCCCCCGTGCCAAGATGATGTCTGGTGTACTTGACATATTGGGTTTCCCGCGAGGGACGGAATTCACCACGGCCGCGCTGACGCTTGCCATCAGATTGTCGCGCCGTCAGACAAGGCCATGGCCAACATTGCCTACACGGCGCTCCAGCCGCTCTGGGACGCCGACGACAAGGACAAGACGACGGCCATCCTGCAGTACCACGTCCTCGACGGCGCCGTGTCCGCGGCCGCCCTGCGCGACGGGCCGACGTACCTCGAGACCAGCCGCCTGACGAGCCCGGCGCTGACCAACGTCACCGCCGGCCAGGGCGTGCTCGTCACCCGCCAGCGCGACGACGTCGTCTTCACCAGCGGCGGCGGCAGCCGCAGCAGCCTGGTCGAGGCCGACATCCCCTTTGCCGGCGGCCTGGTCCAGGTCGTCGACAACCTGCTCGTGCCGCCGGCGCAGCTGGCCGGGACCGCCGACGCCTTCGGGGCCCGGTCGTTCCTGGGCTCGCTGTACGCCGCGCGCCTGATGCCCGCCCTCGCCGTGCGCAGGGACGTGACCATCTTTGCGCCGCTCGACGACGCGTACGGCCTCGTCGGCGGCACGCTCGGGGGCCTCAACGCCTCCCGCCTCGCCCGCGTCATGGACTACCATGTCGTCCCGGGCCGGGTGCTGTCGTCGGCGCAACTGGCCAACGGCACGGGCTACGACACGCTCGCCACCGACGCCGCCGGGAAGCCTGCCCGCGTGCTGGTGCGCCAGGAGGGCAACAGCAAGTTTGTCAACGCGGCGCGCATCGTCCAGCCGGACATCTTGCTGGCCAACGGCATCATGCACATCATTGCCAACGTCTTGAACCCGGATGCGGAGCGCGCCGCGCCGGACCCCAGCGCCGCCACGCAGGCGCCTGCCTTTGCTGTCTCGACCGTGTCCGGCGTGTTTACCAGTGATTTGCCCTGTACGGCCGACTGTCCGGCTACTACTACTGCTGCGACGGCGACGGGCGGCGCTGATTCATCTGGGGCCACGCCCACGACCACCAGTTCGTTGTTTAGTAGCACTTCTCGCGGAGGGGGGGCCAGGTGTACCGCGCATGTGGTTGGCGCTGCTGTTGGCATGGTTGGTTTAGGCGCTGGCGTGGCGTGGATGTAGAGCGTATGTTGAATATATTGGTTTCGTGTTGGACATGGCGTGTGATGCGAGGTGTTGCCGTGACCTTTCTCCTTTACGGATGTTAACGCTGGTTGGTGTAGGGTATGTGGCAATGGATCCCGTCGTCAAAAGGGGCACGAGGCTGCAGATACGCACACGAAGAGAGTGTATAGGGCCTAGGCACACCAGAGACCTTGTTCAACTACACACGTGTACGCTGCTCGCCTCCTCAACTAGTACTCGTGAGGATAAACGGCCGCGCATGTCAGTGCACGTAAGGCTGCCGTCTCTCTGTCAATGTTTCCACGCACCCAGGTTGTAGCACCAGCTTAAACCACGCTTCACTAATGTATAAAAAGAGAAGAATGTATCAAAGCAAGAAAGCACCAAGCGAAGAAGCCAACGCTGACAATGTAACTGTCCACTCTCGCCCCCAAATGATAGCATACACGCGCATGGCCTTATTTGCAACGCAGGCTCGACTCAATGCCAGGAGTTCTTAAAAGCCCCTTCGTCACGGATATCTGCAAGAATCCCGAGCCACCCCGTTGCAAGTTGACATCGAGCTGCACAGGAAACGACAGGGACTATTTCCGCCGCGTCTCTACGGAGAGGGGCCCTATGCGCTGGGAAGAATGAGGCTGGAAAGTAAGGGCCGGTAATGTCGGCACAATGTTGAGCCTGCTGCGTGGAAGCACCCTGCTTGGGAACCTTTGCCTATGGGAGCGACAGCTGCGCGGGCGATGCTTCTGCTGCAGGAGACGAAGCATCCAGGAATAGCTTCAGCGCGTCGGTTCTCCTTCTGCAGCATGTGTACGACGTCATGGGCTGTATGGTCCATGATTACAGTCTACATGTTGGCCACGAACATGGTCGTTTGAAAATTATTGCATTTATTATCCCTGTTTAGACTTGTCGTATAGTTCCGCCAAGGCAGGCAGCGTGGCCACTGTAGACTTCTGATGCTCCGTAGAACAAAGCTGCAACATGACACCGTGACCGTGATCCTTGAGTAAGCCATTCCCATCGCCAATATACTCGGACATCCACGGGCTGATCAACCAAGACGCCGCCCCAACTTGGGGAATCGACTCCAGCTAGGAGGACCTGAACGCCAGCGACCATTTCACAAAAATTTGCATCCACGCCCAAAAGCACACGCTGCCCGAGTCATCATCGGTAGCCTCGCGGGCTTCGACCCGCGTAGCTGTCATAACTGCGGCTGCGGCTGCGTCGTCTGTCATCGTCGTCTTCGAATCTTCCCCCCCCTCCCCCTCCGCCTCCGCCTGCGCCTGCGCCGCTCCCACCACCACCACCACCTCGTCGTCTCGGTCCGGGTGACCTTGACCGAGAACGAGATGAGTACGAAGCGTTGGATCTGCTGCGGTATCGGCCGCCGCCGCCGCCGCCGCCACCGCGGGACGGAGGTGCTCCTGGAGATCTGGACGGCGAGCGTGACGAGGGTCTGTACACGTCCGACCGGGGACCATACCGACTGGACGGAGAGCCGCGACGACGGCCGCCGCCGGCGTTGAATCCTCCTCCACGGCCGGGAGGACCGGCGCCACCTCGAGGGCCCGACATGGGAATGCGAGGATCAATGTTGGCGCCTCTGCGGGCTGTTGGAGGCGGCGGCGAGAGTTTTCGCCGCGGCAGCACAATAGACACGTTGATGGTGGCGCCGTCAACTTGAGCTTCGTGCATGTGTGAGATGGCGGCTTCTGCGTCGGCTTCGTGGTCAAACAAGATGTATGCGGTGCCTCGGTTCGTCCCAACTATGTGAGCAAGTTTAGTTGCAAGTTCTGGAAGTTCTTGGAGATGGGAAAAAACGAGAGACGTACAAGTTCTGTTCATGGGCAGATCAAGATCCTTTATGGGACCAAACTGGCCAAATATCTCGTGGAGGTGATCCTCATTGATATTCTTGGACAAGCGTTCCACGACAATCTGCAAGCAGGATCAGCATTCCGGTTCCATCACGCCGACGAGTGGCACGTTTCTGAGCCGACCTTTGTGCTTCTTGCCAATGGAGACTCGCTGGCGTCTCTGCCGTCTCTTCCGCGGCCTCGGCCCCAGCCTTGACTGTCGCTTCGGTATCGCCCGTTGCGACGAGGCGGCGGGGTCACGGATCGCGACGGGCTGCGCGAGTCGTAGCGGCGTCGTCGGGGAGAGCGCGAATCGTCGGAGCGCGGGGACGCGGAGCGCGTGAGGGACCTCTGGCGGCCCCGCGAAGGGGATCGAGAACGTGATGCCATTGAAAAATTCACGCGGGTTGCGCCTTTCAATCACTGCAAATGCACCCGTTGACAGAGTACATGGTGGAAGGCTGAAGCTTTTATCGTGGGTGGATCTTGCCCATTGGCCTGCTCGCAGGTGTCAAGCTCTCTGAACCCGTGTTTGGCAGCTGCAAGGGACCCTCACGTGATCATGCTAGCGTGGCCTGCCTCACGCGCCGTTGCCAAGGGAGCTTTAGCCTTTCCCCAACAATATCCAAACCTTTTCCACTTGGATTGATGTCACGCCCAAGCCAGTCATTTAACGTTTAATTTTACGAGCCGAGGTTTGTTCTCATATTTGGCTGCATATTGGCAGTGTCGTGAAGCTCGTTGGGTGTGGTTTTTAAATTGGTGATTTTCCTCGCCTTGGCTGTGATGTGTCATGTGAAATGCTGAGATGTGAAGTCCAGGCTCTCGTAACTGTCTCTGTAACAGGGCATTATATAACTGAGCTGTGCCTTTCCTGACCGCGTTCTTGATGGTATAAACCGCAGTATGCATGAATTTTGCGAGGCAAAGGCAAAATGGGAACATGGTCCCGACGATTAGTATGCTTTAGTGCTATGATATCGATGCCCTTGCTGCCCAAGACAGCCTTGAGAGCATATAAATTCCTCGAATCCTCGTTAATGAACCATATCGGAAAGCCGCCAAGGCCAAGGTTGTTGGCAAACTCCAGTCTGACTTTAAAAGTGTCATCGCGGTCATAGGAAACGTACTAGTCGTTGTTCTATACCATGTATTTTGTCCGAGTCTCTTTGTTGTAGTACGTATTAATATTATTTTGCTTCAAGAGATTCATGATTTCGAAATAGGCAATCGTCCCGCGTTGTCCAAGTAGTTTCCAGGAGCTACGCCGCTTTTACACTGACAACCTGGTTGCGAACACGAGGAATGAGACGTTGTAAAGGGTCCATTATAGAAACCAAGCCTGAGGTTTAGCTGGCTGGTAGGCATACTGTTTATCTAGAACAGGTCTCAGGCGAGTTTAATCGTGGTGAGATTGACGCGGGACAGAATATCATTGCCTAAAGCAGCGGTAGCGGTTAGTGCTTCCACGTTTACCCATCTCTCATTTGTACCTGGTGGTTATTTTGAAGAGCACACTCCACACCTGTTTGGGGTTGTGCATCTCATACGGCGTAAAGGTCACAGTTGCTTTGATACGTCGCGTTGGGGTTGTCAGTCACATCACAGGACTCAGTTGACGTACTACAGAAGCCGAATTATCTACACCAACTGTGATCGATTAAGATGCGCACTCGGACAGCTATCAGAATAAAGTGACCAGGCTGAGACCATCAAGCCTCATGAATTGGATAGAGGAAACTCGGGAAACATGGTGGATAATCGATGCTAAACCATTTTGTCGCTTTTGATGTCATTTAATATACTATTAGTTGGTGCGCATGTGCGGCTACTATACCGTGATACATGGACAACAACGTCAGGACTCCCAACACCTCATCTACACCTTTAGCTTTATAGAGTCAGATGGCAACGAAAGGTGGGCGGCATATAATTTACCAAGAATATACGAATTACAGATACCGTCTTGTCCGACGAGAATACGCTCGGCCATTGACCAGTTACCGTCAAACCTGGTTTTTAATAGCCCATAACTTCCGGTAATAGACCAAGACTCATAGAGATTGTTTCGCTTCATGCTGAGTCGGACAGTCAGGTCGAGTATTTGAACTAAATTGCAGGGCCAATGAGGGTGAAAGGAGACAAGACCACCTGTTGCGTGACTCGGGGTTTAGGACATGAAAGCGTGTAGAGAGTGACAAAAATCAAGACCACCGACGGCGAGAGGAGGATTTTAGGACGTAGACAGTGAGCAAAATTTAGAGTCGCCGCCGATGCGGACGGGATTGGGGGGGGAGCGGCCACATACTTAACGTTCTGGGGGAAAAATTCCAGATTCGATGTGTGAGTTTATCCCCAGGACCAACGGCACTGCCATGTTCAATGGGAGAGAATGGCAACATTGGACTTCTTCTCGCTTCATACCAACCGTGACTAGACTCAAAGGTAGCCAGAGCCACGCGCAAACGGCCAGGGAGACTCACCTGGTTCTTACTCATGGAAAGATGGGCGAGGAAGGAACATGCTCTTGCGAATGCTCTTCAGGCTGAGCACATCATTCACCAAGTGTTTGCGGTTCAGCGGCTCGGCGCGTCTAGCGAGAAGTGCTTCTTCGATGTCAGTCGTGCAGAATGCATCCAGATACACGAGAGATGACTTGGCTAGGTGCATCGGGCCTTTTAAAAATTTACCCTCGGCGATGGAACCACGCCGACAGAATAAGCCCGACATGTTGGCACCTTGGATGAGCGGCATGTCGTCTTCTAACGCATTGCAAAGCCTTGCCCTCAAGACCGGCCAGAAAAGGTCCTCGATTTCGCGGCGGTCATTGTAGGAATGCCACCCCGAGAAATCTATATAGCCAATGATATTCTCATATTCTCAGGCTCCTATAAGGCAAAGCCGAATAGAAGAATTGTCGACGCAGTAGTCAACAAGTCCCATGGTATTATCCGTTCCAAAGTTGTTCAAGATATTCACCTCACAAAGATGCCTATAGCTAAGAATAAAATAACATGTCGGAAAAGAGCGCTGGTAGACTTTGGCGAACTTCTCTTATATTCAAGGTAAAATAAGATGATAGAGCTCATGCAACAAGGTTAAACTTGAACTTGGCCTCGACGAGTAGAGTAGATACCACATGCCATAATGTAAGCCATCCGGGAAAGATTGTCCATCTTGGATGTGGCGCATTGACCGATGATACTATGTGTTGAGTTGAATAGGATAATTACAGCTGGCATGGTAATAATCTAGGCGTCTACAATTTTTGCCTTATGGCTTAATGGTCTCAACACTATGATGCTTGCAGGCGGCTACAAATTGCGGATGAATTACCTCGGCCAGACTCTCAAAGTACGTGGATGGCTTGACGAAGGGTTTATATCTAGCATGCGGTTTCCAGGTTTTGAATAACCGGCCATTCACTTCATAATCATGTCGGTTCAACCACGTTGTACGGGATTGCAAAGGGACATGTCACAGGGGTCTCTGGACGACACGCTAGATTATCACGGAGAGAAACCACGTAATTACACCCAGTCTTGTCCTCTACGCGGTGAATTCTTTTTATGCCTGCAGCAGGAGAACTTGATTGGGATATTTCACCCCCGTGGCTCTAATCCTAGACCTGCTGCCCTACAATGACAACCTGACCTGCCTTTCCAACCATGGCCAGTTTTGCAAATGTCAGAGCTGCATGTGTTTCCCAACTCGACGGGAAGAGAAAGCAGGGAGAAAATTCTTGCCCAACTATGGTTCTCTGCCCTTGATATCCAAATGCCGACTCTGTCCTAACCCCCGGGCAGATGGCCACAAGAAAACACCACTCGTCACGGACTCTTGCAACATTTGTCTTGTCATGAATTGAAAGTTTTCAAGATGTTGGCTGTATCATGAGAAGCTTGACCTATTAGAAAGCGCCTTGCATCAATAAATGGCGTGTAACTGGCGTATTACGGGCATGGACCTGACAACCATGGCATATATTATCCTATTATGCCAGGAAATTACGCCAAGGTTTACGGCCCAAAGCCAGCATTTCTCTGCCCGAGTTAATATTGTTAAACCCACTCGTCGACACTAGCTCTACCAATCTCTTACTTGGGAGAGCCATCGTGTGAAGCCGGCTTACACGATATACACGACAACAGTAAAATTTGACAACCAGAGAGACACACCAACGTCGCCCAGCTTTGCACCAGAAGCAGCCACAGCGTCTGCCATCAACTCCATCTCGACAAGCACCACCACAGACACACGTCAAGGCCACCCGCACAATCTCAACAGCTCCCCCCCATCCATCCAACGGGCAAAGCGAGCAGCCCGCTCCCTTCGCATCTCCCCCCCCCGACAATCTCGCCTCCAGGAACCCATCGCCGCGGGGGGGCCACGTGCCCCAGAAACCGCCCGGCGCACACCCAAGACGCCTGAAACGGCGCTGTGGCAGGACGATAAGGTTGGAGAATCGACTTCTCCCTCCCCCTGCCGGCGCCCCGGCCACGACTCACAACCACCGAGCCGGCCCTCCCATCCAACCGAGCACGACAAAGCCGCACGCTGACGTGTTCAACACCCGGCGGACGCTGGGATGGCCAGGATATCCCGACCAGCGGACAAGACGGCCACCCCGCCCAACTTGCACAACCGTACTACGCCCAGAACGGGCACCCCTTCGGTTCAGAACTTCAGACCTTCGTCCGCCACGCCGGCCGGGATACCCATGCCGCGCTTTTTCGCTGGCCGGGCCCGAGGCGCCCAGAATCACCAACACCAACCGGGACAAGTGGTATATCGCTGCCTCTGGTGCCTCGATGTGCGTGCGTCCATGGACATGGACAAGTGCGTTGCTTCACTACATGTCTGAAAATCTAGAATCTGCAAATGGCGTGCTTCGAGTTGGGCGCTTCCCCCTAGAGTCCAGACAGCTCATCAGGGTTGCGTCGACTTGAACTTGTGTAGCGCCAGCGACCCCCGGAGTTACGCGAAATCGCGTCCTCTATTCCCGCGAGTCCGTGACACATGCGCGCCTCAGGAGCGGTCACGACGTGGTCACGCCGCTTGCCAATTTTCATCTGAGCACCGTCGTCATAATCACATGCAATGTTTTTTTTCTCTCTTTTTTTTTTCTGGGCGCCGGCTTCGTCCGGGGGTGGTATTCCTCTTGTTGCCCGTGATAATGGAGCCACCGCTGCCGAGCTCGTTCGCTTGCAAAATACGGCGCTGGCAAGGCGGCCGGTCATAGGACGCAGTCCTGAGCTCGGTGTTGGCGTTGCGCTCGCGTACCGTCTTTACTACGAGTTACGTAAACCATGATAAGAAATTGAAATCGAGGTGTTTGGGCAGAGTCGGCTCGTGAGAAGCCTTCGTTTCCTGCGACGGGGGCTGGAACCCGTTCCATCAGGTAGGTATTGAGAGTACGGCACGCGGGTGTAGACGATAGGGGGGGGGGGGGGGGGGGGGTTGAATGGGTTGCGAAGAGCATTGTTGCTTTCGTCCAAGACGCTGCGGCGCGTACGGGAGACGCCGTGTTTGAATTACTTCGTGTGCAGACGAGGCCAGACGACCTTGCTATTGTTTGATAAACCTGGGCTGACTGACGGGGTTATTCTACAGTTTCAAGAATCGTGCCATGAGGAAGCCTCTGTTTTACAAGGACGACTTGGGTTCAGAGCCGAGTGTGAAGTTGAACGGGTTCTTGACGGTTTGCCAATCGGCACGTCCTCCAAGGCCATGTCCACCGCGGGCCGCACGTTGGAGAATGGCATCGTGCCATTAGGATCCGGGCGTCATCATACGATCCACAGACGGCCGGCATTTCGAACCCCGTCACCAGATTTAGATGGGCCTCTGGATCTTTTCAATAGGACCTTGCGCCGGCATTTGATTGTCAAACGCGGGCCAGGAGCCGGCATTATCAAGGTCCCAATTCGCGGCTCCGGAAGGATTTCAAATCCCCCATGCCACATCCACAGCAAGACGTGGTGTTGGTGCCAGGGAAAGTTTGTCAGCGCCGTAGCGACACGTCTGCAGAATGGACATGCCGATACTGCAGCCTGCCTCACTTATACGAAGAGCAGCGAGGCTGGCGTCCCACGATGCGACGGAAAGTACATACATACATACATACGTAGCCACTCGATAGAATTAGCCGAGGTGGTGCCACCATAACGGGCATCTATTATACCCCCGTTATTATGCCGCTCCGTCATACATAGACAGGACTAGGACTATATGCCGAGCGGATAGAATGAAATAGCCGTTGTACAAGGTTGGTCGTGAATTGTGAAACGGCGCGCAGAGGAGTCAGGACATGCATACATAGACGAGACACGTCAAAAAATGCTGACGCCATCTTGGCCAACATGACTAATGCCCCGCGGGCGAATATATCAAAGAATCCGTCATCACTGATGAGTGCTCGTCCTGGAAATGGACGTCTCGTCTCGGTGTTGGTTCGGCAGACTCGCTCGCTGGAAACGCGGTACCGTCGATTCCGATTTCCACCAAGACAACGGATAAAGTCAGCTCGGCAGGCCGGGCGAGTAGGATAAAAGCCATTGACTGACTGTGACCGACCCTGCTGGATAGTCCAGGACTGCCCCGGTCGGATGGGGACCGCCAAGGCAAGGCTCCCTCTGCGCGATTTGGATCAATGTCGAGACGGCCAACTCAAAAAGGCACACGAGGCACGAATGGCCGTGGTTTAATTGGCACGACGAGGACGTCATGTCGGCGTCGGCGCGCCCGAAGATGCAGCGAGGCGCCGAAACCAGTTCGCCCAGCCGGGGGGGCGGCGCAACCGGCCACTTACGACTTGTGTCTGTAGGAACCAGACTCGAACCCGTCTCGGAAGTATTTAGGTAAATTGCAATATGCGTAGCCGCCCCCTGCACGGCAACCCTACTCGCTGCGAAACAAGTGTGGCGGTAGGAACTAGGAACAGTGAACCAGATAAGGAGTTCTGTCGCAACCATGACACAGAGTAAACTTTGCTGGGCCCCATAATTCGCTTGGCGGACTTTGCCGAGAGTCGAGACTGCTTTGTTTTCTCCGTCGTGGCCAGAGTCGTCATGCAGAAAGGGTCATGGTTATGCGGCATGCCTCATCAGTCAGTCTCTCGTCGTCGTGGCCAGATGGATCATGGATGATGGATGGGCAGCAGGACCGCGGCACCCGAGGAGCACCGCACCGGCGTTCAAAGTTCAAACGTCCATCGTCTTTCACACCTTCTGGAACGAAAAAAGAAGACGACTACAAATTCCTGCCTGGCCCCGAAACGGGTGGGTGGCCACCGGGCTGTGGAAAGTTCCAAGGGTGCAAAGGGAACGTTGAACACAGTGATTGACTAGCGGCCTGCCAGTTTGGGTGTAGCCGCGTTACGTGTGCCCAGGACAGGAGCATGGGGGACACGGAGAGGTGCCATTTCTCAGCAAGTCCTCGGCAGCCTCATCCGGGGAGGGAGGACTTTTGCCTTGCCTGGCTGTGTGCGCCGAGATGGCTCGCAATGGAGTCGCCGTGGGCCATGAATCCCGCAGAGCCGCGACGCTACGCCTAGGGATGGACAAGTAGTACGCAATGCATGCCATGATCCTAGACGCGACATCAAACCGCCTGCCTTGGTAGGCGAGAGACAGCGGGCGGGGGACGGGCAAGAGTCGCGGTGGGATGCGGATGGACTCGATGGAGAGAGGCGACGGATCGTCTGCCGGGATGAAGCTATTCCCAAGCCATGGATGGGCGTCGACAAGAGACAAAAAATTCCCCGATGGGATGAGGTTATGGAAAGAATGCGACCCGATCACACGTGTCAAGTTGCGCGCGAGTGTTTGACTCAGTTTTCCACCAAGACATGGCGCGGGGGCAAACCTTGGAGCGACGCCAGCGCAATGCCGCCAAGGGGCCATGGAGTTGACGTTTGACGTTTGATAGTGATTAGTGCATGTACGTCAGTCAGATCTGGAGTATGGTTCAACGGTCAACCTTGGAGACGGCGTCCCGTTGGGATAGCAGTGTAGCATCGAGTGAGTCTAGCACAACCTCTAGCGAGCACTCGGACTCGTACTCGGGCAACTTGCAAAGACCAGTGCCAGCCCAACAAGGTTGCGTACATACGACGACTGACGACATCCTTGTGTTAGCAAGCAAGTTGGCCGGCTGTCGTCGAGGCCCCGGGCCACTGGGTTGTTCCTGAATAGGCTGGCCTTTGCTTCGGATCCGAACCAAACCAGCCATTGCATGTACATGACGCCGGGAGAGGAAAAAAAAAGAGTCACGGCCGCCAAGAGACCAGTGGGATGGGATTATGCCAGCAGAAACAACCCGCCAATGCATGTGCCATCACGTTACATCTCTGTCGCAAGCATGTGGCTTTGCAAGTCTGGTACCGGAGCTATGGACCAACAGCGTCCTCATCCCACACAAGGAGCCATCCAGGCCCAAACCAGCCCTGGCTCACGAACCCCAGGGAAGATCCCCCGAACTGCCGGTCGTGTGCTGCCCAGCCTAGCGTTGAGTTGAGGAACCAGACCGGACATGCCAAAGCAGACGCGCACCCTCGGCGGCCCAGCAGCCCATCTATCTCGACAGCCCATCTGGGCCTTTTCCCACAGTGGTTCCGGCTCCAGGGCCGCGGTGGAGCTGTCGAGATCTCGTACTAGTAGTAGTACATATGTAGAGACAGTACGGAGTAGATAGTACTAGAGACAGCGCCGGCCATGACTCCACGAGGGACATGCCAAACTACTCAAAGTAGTAGTATTTTGTGAAACAAAGAACGGCTAGCGAGAAGCAGACATGGGCATGGGCCTGGTACCAGAGGAATAGCGGCGGGTCGGTGGAGCCACGGCAAATGTGATTCGTTTCATCGTATAGGCCGCCATGGGTTCATATATCATCAGCCTTGCTGGCAGATCGATGTTGAAGAAGGCCGCTGGCCTCGAGAGATGCATTTGATCAGCTGCATCCCCGGGACGTCCGTTGTTCGTCCTGTCGTACGGTCCGCTTTGCCAACTGTCTGCCTGCCCTTTTTGCCTCGACATCTCTCTGTCGTTTCCGCCTCGTGACTTGTCGTCTGCCGCTTTCCCAGTATACCATGACGCGCGTTAAACCCGGCCAGAGGAAGAGAGCCAAGGCCCCCAAGGTCAGGACGGGATGCCAAACATGCAAGTAAGTCGGGGACGGCATATTGTCCTGTCCTTTCTCTACACCTCCTTTTTTGCTGCGTTGGGCGAGAGCCTGCGCATGCGGTACTACTACCATGTAAGTGAGGCTAACGCGGTCACGTAGGAGTGAGTCGGTTTCCTACCACCCTCCCCCCGGGACGGGCTGTCCGCAGAAACGAGGACGATGTTGCTGTACGGAATCCAGGACGGGATACGTACTGACACTGCCGATACAGCGCGGAGAATAAAGTGTGACGAGACGCGGCCGTTTTGCTCCCGATGTAAGTGCCGTCCAACGCAAACCGCAGAGAAACTCGACCGAGACAAGCAAACGTAACCGTCCTCGCCGCACAGGTACCTCGACCGGCCGCAAGTGCGATGGCTACGCAGCCCAGGCAGCATCGAGCCCGACGATGCCTCTGGCGGCGTACCCGACGCCGTCCTCGCAAGACGAGCTGCAAGCCGTCCAGTCCTTCCGGGAGCGCACACTAGCCCAGGCGTCCAAGTTCTTCGTCGACGAGCTGTGGACGACCAAGATTCTGCGCATCGCGCACGCGGAGCCCGGGATATGGCACGCCCTAATCTCCCTGTCGTCCTACCACGATCTCTTCATGCAGCCCGTCGACGCGGCCGGCGCCCAGTCGGCCATGCAGAGGCACAACCTGGGCATATACGCCCTGCACCATCACAACATGGCCATCAAGGCCGCTCTGGACATTCAGCGGACGCCAAAACACCCCCTCTCCCACATCATTTCGTGCGTCGTCTTTGTCACCATCGAGGTAGGCGCCCACCCCCTGTGTTTTTTTTTTCATCCCCGAGACACCATACACCATGTAGGGCTTACACGTGAATCGGAGACAGATTATCCGAGGCGAAATCATTGCGGCTATACGGCTTCTTAAACACGGCCAGCGCGTCCTCCACGAGTTTGAGACGCAGCAGCGGCACCAATCCCAGGCGGCCCTTGGCTCCGAGGACAGCGTCATCGTGAACCTCGTCGAGGCCTTCTTCACCTGTCTGACCCACCAGGCCGTCTGTGTAGGGCACTTGACGGGCGTGGCAATCTACTGACAACAAATTGCTCGTCGGCGGGAAATCAAAAAGACACGGGTGGCTCTCGCGACGCAGAAGTGGTACCCAACCGCCCAAGATGTCATCGACACACGGGGCTGTCCTTGTCCCCTCGATGGAGAATTCCGTATTGGACGCGGTGAATCATTGCTGCCACTGGGAATGACGACTGGCCGTGCTCATGACGAATTTTGCGAAGCCAGCTGCTCATCTTTGCGGTGCAACTTGAGCCCTTTGACAGCAGGTATGGGGGATGAATGGGTTCTTCACAGGGCAAAAGATGCTTTATACTACGCCAAGTGCTGCCTGTTCCAGCCTGTCGACGGAAAGACTCGAGAGCCGGCGTCGATGATGACCTAAACGTACGTGGACGGTGCTGCCGCCATCTTTTCAGCCCCTGCGATTCCGAGCGAGCATTACTCCCCCTTGTACAAGTACGATATACCAAGGATTTTTGATAGCGTGGTTGCTGTGCTCTTGACTAAGCCCAAGAGTCGGTTTTTTTTTTATTTTCAACTGCGACATTGTCCCGACGAGCAAGAATGATACGAGCTGTTGCGAGCCAAGAGCCGAGAAACGATAATGGTGTATTTTTCAAATTTTCAAATTTTCAACGTGTTTTCCTTTTTTTTGCATGGCTAGGAGCGAGAGAATGGTTATTACAAGCCAAGGCGTTGGTAATGGGACTGCGGCCGAGTTGCTAGACAGCACTGGATTTTGGATGCACATACCCAGCTTTTCTAGAAGCATTGGAGGCGTTTTGATTTTGTACAGTATTGGCCCGCACAAAGTCGGGCTGTGAGGACTGAGCATGTGGAAAGAGATATTCAGGGGCGTGACGGAACCTCGCTGGTGTGACGGGGGGGAGACATTGGCATGTGAATATGCTGCAGGAGATAGCTTGAGGCTACCCTGTCCGCTTGATGGGATGAATGAAACAGAGCTCTTTTCAGTATCCGGTGGTTAAGCTTCCCTTTGATGATGTGACTGCTTCGGAGGGTGTACCATCTTGACGCACGTGAGGGCACATTAAAGAGGCATCTTGTCGTCAGATGGTGTCTGGTTGCCAGATTGACACTTGACGGGACTGGGGAAGTGCCCCGGCAAACTGGGCTTTGGACAGGGTGCATTCAAGGGTCCTGTCAATTCAGACCAGTTGACATGTCCCCCAGTGCCAGTTGTCACACGGGGTTACACCTGGAGGGCTACGATCACGGGACCTAGGGCAGGAGACCCTCACTGACTTCTTGTAATGAAAGAGCTCTTTGGTCAACTAGGCCTTGAGAAAAACCAAGGGCCTTTACTACCAAAGACTGTTTTTAGATGAATTGAGCCATGATGCCTCAAGCAGGCCTTTATCTCTTGTCACACCAGTGAAATGCTTATGCCGCTATTGCTACTTTTGTCCGCCACCGACTGATTACGCTCTGGTGTCGTGGATGGGCTATTACAGCTGGATATATATATATATATATATATTCTATACACATGTACCCTCGTTGACAGCAAATCCACCTTGCCTGCTATCCTGCCTGTCGCAAAAAGAACACGCTCTCATCTCGAAGCTATTATCCCAGCTTATTATTTCCGTTAACAGCACGCATTGGACGCAGAACAGCCCGTGTAAAGGCAACAGGATGGGACAAGGCAACTTGTACTTGTATACCAAAGTCGACTTTGAACCATCAGTAGCAAAACAGGTCTTTGGGCATTACCAAATTTTCCGTGTGCCAGAGAACTTGTATCTGGAAGCTGCAGCAAATGTTCATATTGGACTTGGTTGCTCACACGCAATGCGAATATACACTCTTTGCTTTCATCTACGGCATTTGGTTTCCGGGCGACGGTTTTAGCATAATATAGGGAAAGGATGTTCCCAGCAGGTACGTCTTTGGCTACAAGATAGGCAGACGTGCTAGTACAAGTTGGGAGGCAAGCCCAAACACAGCGATACAGCCTGTTCATCATCATGGCGACTACAAAGCATCGGCGGCCCCCGTAGCACCCTACGCGTTTTCCAACCCCCGCTCGCCCTGTCCCTGTCCTCGCCTGCCAGGATGCCGGGAAGCTTCCTCTGCGCAAGCTGCCACGGGACGCCAAACTTGTAGGCCGTTGAGCTCAAACTCGACGGTGAGGTCCCTGCCCGCCGGGATAGACCTGCCTGGCTGTGACTTTGGAACGGGGGAAGATGGACAGGCCCGGTGCTACTTGGCGGGTTCCGCCGCGTCGCCGTCAAACCAGAGGCAGGTGATGAGGTGATTGGGCATGATCTTCTAGTCCCCCCTCGCTTGCAAGTAAGCTTTTCTTGTCCGAGAGGGAGTTACAGATCTTTGGGGATTCGGAGCTTGGCGTCAGATTGCGTGGTATCCACGGCCCCTTGACACGGTTGATATGCTGTGTTTATACAGTTTGAGGCGGCCATGTGTGGGACGGCATGGCGCCCAAGTGACATTCATCTACCGGCACAGGGATCCGAGCAAACAAGCCTGGAGCTTGCACAGCTGTTTGCTGTCGGCTGGGATACCCTGGCGAATCGGATGCCGTAAGCTTTTCCCTCAAACTTCAGCCGCAGGCGGGCGAGTGGCGTTGAATCCCGATTCCCGACCCGAGCGGGAGCGTGACATTTTCCCCGCAATCAGCTCGTGGACGATCACCCATCTTACCGGGAGAGTTTCATGTGTGGACCGGTGCGTGGGGGTCATTTTTGGGTCTTGCATGTGCGGCTGCTGCCTATTTTGATGGCATTGACTCGGACAGAAATGGGCCGAGGTCAGTCAACAAGACTTGCGGCGATAAGAGTGATTCTTTTTTTATGTCCATCTCGCCACGCCAAGCGCAAAATATCGCCGCGAAATTGGTATCCCAGAGATTGTTTAGTCAGCTTGGTTGTGATTTGGATCCGCTAGGTTCGATCCCTGATGTAACTCGATGTAGCATTTCTGTTTGCATGGAAAATCTGGGACGCCAAAGTACGTTTCCCCGTCTGCACTTTCAGTCGAAACGAGAGCGTCAAGTTGTCTGTGTATCTGCGAGATAAAAGGGACCTTGTCATCTTGTTAGTTTTCATAAAAGTTATGACTATTATGGAAATAGCTCAATACAACTTTACCAACGCGCACCTCCACGTACACTAGTCTAGTCCCGATTTGAATCTGTGGATGTGAAGACAACGTACGTACCAACAAGTGTATAATGCCAAAGCCACACCGCCATCTACAAAGCTTAGCTTCAACCCTTAAACCATGAAAAGCGTTCGTCTGCTTCTGTGCCGTTTTACGTCATCGACCGAGGGTCCTGTGATGACGCTGCCGACCCAGTCTGTGCCTCAGTTTGTGGTGATGAGGTGATGCACCTTTCGGTTTCCGATTCTCAAAGTAATTTGTATAATATACCTTTACATAAACAGTTAGTATTAATACTCGTGCCAGGCCCTTGGCTTATGTCTGCCCCAATCCCAGGCACATACATGTCCTTATTCTTTGGTTCCCCAGAAGCAGCCGACGTGGTCTTGAAAGATATTTTCGGTGGCAAGGTCGCCGGTGTGTCGCGTAGCTTCTTCTGCTTCTCCTCGAACTTGTAGCGACGACGCGCTTCCTGTATCACCAGATCTGACACGGTCCCCAGCCTGGCACAATAATAGACGGCTTGGCAGGCCGAGCACTGGTTTGAATGGTTTCAATGATGTTGTTTTTGATCTCGTTCTGGTCGGATCAATTGCTGCCGGGAGGCCCACAAGTGGCCCATAATAGGGGTCCGCCCGACGGTCAGGGCTCAATGACCATTGACCATTGATCAATGACCACTTGACCAGATTTTTACCTTTGTTCAACACATATCCCAGACCTATTGTTGGCGGAACAATACAATCTAACCCCTGTAAGTTTAGCCACCAGTGACTTCGAATAGAGCTTGCAGGGGCTACAAGGCTAATAGGGTATTTAGAAGGAATAAAAGTATATGAAGTGGGGTAAAAGGTATAAAATAAAATATAGATTTTTAGTAGAAAAATTAGTACTTTATTCTAGGGTTAATACCTTACGTATTCTCTTTGTATTACGATAACAGCTTTTCCGAGAAAAAAAAAAAAAATACACGGCCTACCCTGCCGGGGCCTAACAGCTGTTAGTGAATAACCTGACAGCTGGCCCCATACACTTATGTTACACATGGCTAAACATTCAGGGGATATATTGTATGTCTGTCAATACAACTAAAACACAGTCTGTCTGCAGCATGTATCATGTAACGGCCCCGGCGTCGATGTGGTCTCTCGGCTGATATCGCAATGTATTCTTGTCTGCCCTGCACTTGGTCTGCATCTTTCACGCTCACAACCGTCATCGATCAATTCGTTCCCCTACAAGACACTCATCCTGGTATCACCACATCACCTTGAAGATGTACGAGTGCGACACTTGCACAAGGGAGTTCTACAGCGCCCGCTCCTGCGAGCAGCACATGAATGATACCCCTGGCCTTGCAAGGGAATACCCTGCATGCATGCTCGGCGCCCATGCCCAACTCCCAAAGCACATTTACGGCTTACACGAGGCCGACTCGGCATCAAAAGGCAATCAACCTCCGTCCATCGAGGATCCTACCAACATGCTGCTGCACCTTGTCAAACCTCATAAACGAACACGTCTCACTCTCCAGGTGATTGAATAGTCCAGCCAGGGACACAAATTGCTTCGGGCACCCACCCCGATGATTCGGGCAATGGTACACTTTTTCCTTGTGTGTAGGAGAATTCAGATGCATGTTCAATCCGTGTAGGGAGCTGAATTGACTGTGGCAGATGTAGCACTCCCAGGCGTCCCCGTTGTACGCCAAATGGTTGGCCTCGTACGTGGTGGTTTCTTCGGGGTGCCACCCGATCTGCTTGTTCGTAATGACGCCATGAGGGTCGCGTTGCCGGATCAGTGCCAGTATTGTCTCTCTGTTGAGTGAAGGTGCGTTGTTGCAGGAGCCTGTTTCGAGGTGGTGGCTGAGGCCGCTTGCACTGGTAAAGCCCGTCTGGCAGAATGGGCATGGAACCTGAGTTCCCCGGTGGACCCTGGAATTGAGATGCTTTGGATCCGTCAGAAAAGGAGTGCCGGACATGATGCGGCGTGGGTTTTTTGGGGAGGGGGGAAATACCTACCATCTGGAGGTTGTTGGCATTTTGGAAACGCCGGTCACACGACTTGCAGTAATTCTGGTAGTGGCCTTGGGCCTGCATGTGTGCTTCGGCGGCGCTCTCCGTGGCAAACTTGCTGGAACAAGTGTCGCAAGGAAAACGAGGTGCCCAGTGGCTTAAGGCATTCATATGCTGCTGGACTGCGTGTACGGAACGGAACTCGCTGGTGCAAGTGTCGCATTCATACCGTGGGCCCCAGTGCACAGACAAAGCGCGTGGTTTCGTGATATTGTTTACATTGTATTGGAACTATAGGAATTTGCGTTGTTGGCTGATTTGGTCAGCTTCTACAAGAGGCAGGTTTGGTGGTGTTATAGGACTGCCTCTGTTCATTGAACATGCAGAGTTGGAGTAATTGCTTAGTGTTATAAAATTATAGATGCCAGAAGATGAGAGGCTGGCCAATTACATGCAGCACCTTGGACTTTAATTATTACCTTTTTCATTTTATATGAATAAGTCTTTCAAGCGAGTATTAATAGTAATTTCAAAATCTGCATAACAGAAATGAACTGTTTCTCAGCCTTATAAACCCTGCCCGGTGTAAAGGGACTTAATTCCGATAATAATAACTTGCTGTGATGACACATTTCACCTCCAGGAAACAAGAAGCATAAAGTGAGGAAGAGAGTTGTCCCGATATACAACCAACTACGGAGTACTCCGCACTGCACGCCTAAATGGCAGCGTCAACCGCTAGTTCTGTCGACCCGAGTGCCATCGATTGAGGCTTCTCTACGTCGTCTAATGCAATGGCAGGTTGAAGCCAGCAACCATACCCTAGTCTTATTATAAACATTTTCAACACTGTCTTCAAGAGACCATGTTTGCTATTTACTAGGTTTCGCTTATACCACAAGGGTATATATTATACCACAAGGGTTGTTGCACATTATAGTGCTTCAATTATTATATTATAAAGCACTATTTTTTTGGTCTCTTACTGTTCTTGGCTTAGTACAGCCTAATACTACATTACCAGATATTATGCGTGCACGATCATTTGCCTTAAGAGGGAAACAAGGAATAACTTGAATTATTATATTATATGGAGTTTCGCATAGCAGTAGCAAGTTAATACAACAAGAAAACACAGTGATACCAAAGTGTCAACACGTGATAAACATACCATGTATTGACTCTGATTCGACAAAAGGCTGTTTGATTTGGTAATGAATTCCGCCTCGCTTGTACGATATGCAGGCGGACAGTTGACAAGGTGTCAACTGGTACATATCCGGTGGCAAAAGTACCAAATCCCGCCCGCTCATCTGCAAAAAATGCTCGTGCTACCTTTCCCAGGATCAGGATAGTTTCCTCCACCCTCATCTCGCTCAGCCTCTGTGCATGAATTCCTCCTCGACCAAATCCTCATCCCGTCCAGCAGGCGACCACGTCAACCGTACGCAAAGAGGAGGGTGGCAGCCCATTCCGCCTCGACTGAATGCTTCCAATATTCTGCATTTTGTGGCTGCCGCCTAGCCTCGTTCCCATGCGGGCAACATCGACAAGCGGCAGGCCCTTGTTCCCCATCGTGTGCAAATAATTGCGCAAAAAACGTTTTGCCCCAGCAATGCGCGCAGCTAAAAGCTCAGCGGGCCTTTTTTCGCAACCGATTGACACTTTGTAATCATCCTTACTGTTCAGACAAGGGAGCAGGTTGGTTTTGGGTTGGCGTCACGTCATCAGGCCGAGGCGGCGAAGCTGACAAGCCAAACACAAGAGCGTGTCTTTTGGGGAACACAGCATCGGGCTGTGTGAAGAGGCAGCCTGCGGAAGAACAAGTGCCTTCGATAACCGTGGGACGCAGTCTTTGAAGCAGGTGGCTTGTATCCCACAGGCCCGGCCTCGCTGCACCTCTTGTCGGCGCTGTAACATGCGGCGCAGGAGAGGACGATTGGGTCTTGGTTGAAGATGGCATTTCCACTGGAGCTTCCTGGCAGGGCTATTTAACCGTCTGCGTAGAAAGGCACTCCGTCGCGCGGCTGATGTGGGCGCATGTTGGCTGACGCTGGAGTAGCCTTGTAAGTTGTGCCTACCACACCAAAGACGGGTCTTCACGGCGAGATCAAGTTGTTGGATACGGTTTACCAAGGAAAGAAATTTGGCTGAGCCCTGCTTCAGCAAAGTCGACACTTGATAGCAGGGCACCGAGTTCCTTTGGGAGCATGTGCAGACGAAGCACTCGAGACTAATAATAGACTCGGCGCATATGGAGCATTGCCGCCCGCATCAATATCCTGAGACTTGGCCGCAGGAGGCCGACCAGGTTACAAAATGGCTTTCCGCGTCAAAAAAATCGACATGGACCAATCGACGGTCAAACTGCAGAGTACAGCGTCTAGCAGGGCGGGCGAGATGGCTGGTTTGCTGCAAAGCCTCACACGTACACACCGGCTTCCCAGTTGCAACAGCCGAGATTGATAATTGGCAGCCGCCCAGGTAAACAAGAATGGCTTCTCAATTTCCGCTTCTTCGTAGCCTTATTCCATATGAACCTGCTTTTTGTCACTACTCTTGTAAAGCTGTGTTGTCTATTTTCCTTCAAACAACGCATGCCAGAAGAATCACAATGAAAGTGACTCGGCCGCTGAACCCAGAAGACTACCACATTGCAATAATTGCTCCACTGGAGATTGAGAACGTCGCAGCAACTCTGATGCTCGATAATAGACACGATGGCCGATTTCCCATGGCAAGAGGCTACGAGTATCTGTACACACCAGGCGAGATGGGCGGGCACAATGTCATCGTTGCCACGCTACCCGCAGGCGAGGACTGTGATTTGGGCTCTGCCGCCGCTCTTTCGAGACAAGTCAAGACGTTTTTCCCCAACCTGTGGTTCGGCCTCCTCGTCGGAGTTGCTGCTGGCATGCCCAATGTCGGCGGCGGCGGCGGCCAAGAGAGGGATATCCGACTCGGCGACGTGCTTGTGGCCCAACAAGACGGCGAGCTCCCAGGACTAATCAACTTGGAGCTGGGTAAATGGACCGAAAACGGATTTGTGCTTCGCCGCCGAGGCTGGCTGGACATGACTGACAAGCTCGTCAGGTCGGCAATCCGCCAGATCAAAGCAGGGGATTTCTTGCAAGACCAGCCTTCGTTTCTGAAGCACTACCGGGAGATGATGGGTAATCTAAACCACCCCGAGGCATTCGCCGATCCGGGCCAGGAGCTGGACCTGCTATACGAAACTGGGGAGTCCGTAGTGAAGAGAAGGACTCGAGAGGCCGAGAAGCGTACCCGCGTGTGGTATGGTATGATTGGCTCCGCCAGCACACTTGTAGAGAATGCTTCGAAGCGGGACGAGTTGAGGGACAAGCATAATCTTGTCGGTATTGAGACGGCAGCAGCCGGCATAGTACCCAACATTCCGGTCGGTGTCGTTCGTGGCGTTTGTGATTACGCAGACGAAAAGACAAACGAAGCCTGGCGACCCTACGCAGCAGCCATGGCAGCAGCCTATGCCAAGGAGATTATTCTGCAGATAGGACCCCCCGAAAGACCCAGAAGAGGTGCGTGTCGACCTGTGAATGGGCAAACAGAGCAGATAGAGTAGGCGTTGACTTGTCGTTGCCCATTTAGTATGCAGCCTGCCCTACTCAAAGAACTTGTGCTTTGTAGGACGTGAAAACACCATCGACAACATTCGACACAAGCTCTTCTCCCTGGGGGTAAAACGAGTGGCGCTCTCCGGGCTCGGTGGAATGGGCAAAACGCAGGTTGCCCTCGAGATGGCGCATCGAGTCAAGGAAGCAATGGAGGATTATTCCGTCATTTGGATGCCGGCGCAGACCATGGCTGCGTTTGAACAAGCAGCCGCGGAGCTTGTCCAGACTCTTGGTATAAACCCTGGGCCCGGCGAAAATCCATCAGAAACCCTTCACGCCCATCTTTCCTCTGATGCTTCCGGACCGTGGTTCCTTGTCGTGGACGGTGTCGACGACATGTCTCTAGTTGACGGAACACCCGATGAGCCTCGCCGCCTGCTCGACTGCCTTCCTCAGAGCCCGAGGGGCAGAATGCTCATCACCACACGCACGTCAGCAGTCGCAAACAGCGTTGCGGACCCGCAGAATGTTGTCAAATTAGCAGAAATGTCGTTGGGCGAGGGGAAGCGCTATCTGGAGACGTGTCTCAGCGACAACCGCGAGCTGCGAAGAGACGACGTCGATGAAACTCTCTCTTGTCTTATGGAGAGGCTCGAGTATCTTCCCCTCGCCGTGGCACAAGCAGTCACTTACATGAATGTAAACTGCATGTCCGTCAGCGAGTACGTACGTCACCACGACGAGATGCAGCAGGACCGTGATAATACCGGCCCGACTCACCTTTTTGGCTCACAATTGCGCAATGAAACATTCCACAGCAGGAGCCAGGGGTCTATATTAACTACTTGGTATGCGTCGTTCATGGCAATTCGCAACACAAGTGCCCATGCTGCCCAGTTACTGTCTTTTCTCCGGTGGACAAGTCCAAAGGGTATACCTACCTCCGTGCTCCCTCTTGGACGAGGGCTCAAGAAGGCCGAGGCAATCAATTTACTCTGCTCCTACAACTTCTTGAGTCGGCGAGAGGGTGGCAGGATTCTGGACATGCATCGCTTGGTGCATCTCGCCCTCGGGTCCTGCTCGAAACAGCTCTTCGACGAAGAACAGACGCAAGAGACCATCTCTCATCTCAACCGAGTATCCCCGATATTCCCAAACGAGCATGTCCAAAAGCAGGAGTTGTGGCAGCCAGGTCTTCCACATGTGCTTCCGCTTGGCACAGGGGAGACAACACACGATCCGCAAGCCCGTCTGGAATTTTTTCGTCACGCCATGTTTACGCGGGGATTGGCGCTGGAAAACAGCTGTTGCTAGGCACTCAGCAGGTGGTGGGGTTTAAAAAAGAAACCTCGTCCCGGGATAACCAAAAGAGACTTCAGATACAGAGCGAGCTCGGGATGTCAGGTACAGTTGAGCCGGGCAGTGTCATGGGGCGATTGCTATCCTTGAAAACCTGATGTAGCGAGCCAAGTAGCTAGAGTCAGCCATGGGACATGACGTAGCAAAATGGACCAGACGAGAATACAATGGAAACACCAGGTGACCATGTGCTTCCTGCGAAACAACTACTTGCAGAGGTACTTTTTTCGAATGGCCAAGTAAAAAAAGGTCTTGAGCTGCTGCAAGACCTGGTAAATTTACAGAGGAATACCCTGCCAGAAACCCACGAAATGCGTCTCAAGTCACAGCTCCAACTGGCAAAAGCATGCATGGCTCATGGACATCTCGAAGAGGCTATTGGCCTGCTCAAGCTTATTGTAGGAGTCTGTCCACCAGCGGTGGAATAAAGAACCTAATATCCCACAGTATTCAATTGCAGCTTGTATCGGCCTACGACAAAATCGGCAAGTTCAAGGACGCAGACAAATTGGTAGAGCATGTCAGGGCGACAATGAGGGAGGCCTTCGAAAACACCGAGATGCCTTGGTACTAGACGGACGGCGTGTGAATGGGGGCTATATGGGCAAAACACAGGGTTGATGGCCATGGCATCGATGTTTTCCCCCTTCCGACACACTGTATGCTCACTACTGAATATCACCATGCTTTCAAGAAGTGCGCGCAATCAGTATTACAATAGAGCATGGCTGCAAAACACCCAATACCCATGTCTAAAACCATTGTACTCCTAAGGAAGAGCTCAAGGCCATTTGGCACGCCATACATGGCGTTTTCTGACTTCGTAAAACGTCAAGCACAAAACGGAGAATGCGATCCAACGGTTGAGAGAGCGACCCTATAAAAAGTCTCCCGGCACGCCGTGTTATCGACTCCTTCCCCACTGATCTTGACCATTTACATGGTAGGGATACCCTCATATTCGGCACACTCTAACGCAAGGTTCATGTTTCTGTGTAGCCAATATTAGCACATCACTTCATTCGACAAGATTGGAGGGCCAAACATACGTAAACACTGCGTCGCAGCACCTTTGAGCAAGTTGTCTATGCTGCCACATATGACTATCGTGCTATGAACGGCGAATGCACCAATTCCACGCCGTGCTTGTTCATGACGTTCTTGAGGAGCGGCGCCTCGCCGACGACGACGACGAGTTTTTCACCAGCATACCGGTCCTGGTAGATTTGTCGAATGTCGCGAGAGGTCATGGTCTTGTTGAGAGGCATGTTGAAAGATTGGAACTCCAGAGCATAGCACGGCCGTGGGAGATGAATTCATCATACACGGGGGCCAGGGCATCAGATGGGAGGTCACAGCCGTAGTAGAAGAGAACGCTACCGTTATTATTGAAACTGCCATCAGGCTTCTCAAATACGCAAGTGAGATTCTCGTCACTCTCACGGACGATCCAAGCAAAGCTGGGATAGTCCTTCTTAATCGCGGGGAAAACGTTTTCAGCGACATTCATCAACCAGCCAGACTTGGTGATGGTCAACGTAGCCAGAGTAAGCCATAGCACGGTCCTTGTTAGGCGGCATGACAATAGATAGACGTTGCATAGTGTCGTAATAAGCAGTGAAGGAATTCTCTTGAAGGAAAGCAATATATCGCCCAACAGTAGCCTCGGCGTCCAGACCTTCGCGGTACCCAAATCAAAGACGCCTCAAGCTTTTCAAGGTCCTCGAATTCAGCAACAGAAGAAACCTTTTACATCTTATCACCACGACGGATAAGAGTACCAGCACCAGAATCAGTAAAAAGTTCCTTTTGCATCTCGCTCGGATGGATGATGGCAACACTCGAGCTGCGTGGAAGGGTGTCTAAAAGCTCCTTAATCTCCTTAATCTTAAGACGAGCGCCGTACCGGCACCAGGGCTGAGACATGAGATGATCGAATTCTTCATCCAGGTTAATGTGGGAGATCTTCTCGCCTTCGCCGTTAAAAAGTCCCCCCTTTTCGGAGAGATAAAGAATTTTAAGAGGCTCCAAAGCACGGGCAAGTTCACCGGCAGCGACATCTGCATTAACGTTGAGTAGTCTGCCATCCTCAGACTCAGCCATAGAAGTTAAGACAGGAATGTATCCGGCCTCAATAGACTTTTCGATGGCCTCCTTGTTGACCTTGGTAATCTTGCCCACATACTGCCACTTTTCCTTGTCGAGATAATCCGCCATAAAGACTCCACTTAATGAACGGGTGGCGACACCAAGTTCATCCAAACGATCAATGAGTCGCAAGTTTTCCTCGAGGAAGAGCTTTCTGGCGATACCAAGCGTCTTAGCATCCGTCACACGGATACCTTCCTTAAACTGAGGTTCAACGCCAGCTTCTTCCAGAAGCCGGTTCAATTGGGGCCCGGCTCCGTGGACAATTACAGGATACAATCCCACTTCGTATAGAAATAGCAAGCTCCTGCAAAGCTCACTAATATATTCCGTCAATATGGCACCGCCGACCTTGATGACGGCGAACTTCTGGGATGAAACCGAAGTAAACAACTTGAGGTACTGCTGATTGCTGCCAATGCTGCTCACAGTCTGGGCAACAATCTCTCGTGCACGGTCTCGGGCAGGTGGTGATGCCAACGCGGTCGTGGTAGAGAGGGCTTGGCATAGGGCGACATTGGGACGTCGGATCTGTCTCGGAGCCGCGACGGACGAAGCTCCAGCTACTCGGGATACAGCTCGTCGTGAGCCTGCCCGCAAGGAGGTAGCTGTGACAGACAGCATCGTCCTAATTGAAGATTGGGAGGAATGGACGACACAAGAAAGAGTATGGTGGCTTGCCGTGAGAGAATCTGTCGTAGGGCGGTGAAGAGCTTGAGTGCAGCGTACTCGGTACCTAGCCCTGGCAACTGGGTACTTGAAAGGCCGTGTTTGATGCCAACAAGCCAAGTCAGCAAGACGTCGGGGCGGGAGGAAAGGTCCTGAGGCAATTGAGGTCGAGTGCAGGGGAGCAGAGAAGCTCTGCGAATGAGAGCAAAAATATCAGATGGGCGGGCACAGGGAGCCTGGTGATATATACTTGGTAGTGTGTATGCAGTATGAAGGTATGCGGTCTGCCGACCCGCCTACCAGCCGGCCGAATTGTCAGTTCTTGCCGTTTCGGCAACTGATAAAAAAGACCGCATACCTTCCAACCTTGACTTAGTCTCGTGCAAATTACAAACCACCTAGTGTTGCGTATATGTACTCGCACAAATGCGGCCTAAACATGTTCACAAGACACAGCTGCCCATGGAAGAACGACTGTAGAATCTGGCACTCCGGTCCGGTCCATCAGCTCACCATGTCGAGTCTCGACCTTGCGTGGTTGCGTAATTGTCCGAGGTTTCATTGCGTGCCGCTTTATCCAGAGCTCGCACGTCCCCCTTTTCCGGCAAGCTGTGGCCGATATCCCATTCCAGTCCAGTGCGTGAGGCTTTTCTAAATGTCAGAGCACAACCCAAGGCCCGGTTGTCGATGCAACCTGATACTCGGCCGGCCACGACATTCCCCAGCTTTCGGCCTCGCAGCATCTCCAGTATCCAATCGAACGGCGCGTCGTCACATGCAAATTAATCAGCACACAATAGGTTAGAATAAAACGACTGAAATATCTCAATTATACTGTGTGCAACGCCAAACCCTGAACCATACATATAGGCTTGGGCTGCTCCCAACTAGCCACACCGATAGCTGGTTATCAGGCTGCCGACACTCGCCACTGGCGAGTGTCATGGCCATCTTCCAGAGACAAAGCAGAGCGGGCAGAGTGAGCCCAAAACAAACTACTCCAGCTCCAGGTGAGCCAACTCCGTCGTGCTCAAAATGAATATTTGCGGTGTCGATGGCTTCATCGCCTTGTTGTCGCAAGTTCCGCTGCCGTCGCACATAACTAGTTCCACAACGGTATCTAGACTGTCGCTCCATTCTTGCTAGAGCCTGTACCCAAAAAACAAAAGGATCGCGATTAATGACGAGTGGCAACAACTAGAAGAATATGTTAGACAAGAGCCACGTCCCGAATGTAATGAACCCCAGGCAAAACAATCACGTACCAGAAGGGATGATAATAACAAGCAGAAGGATAATGATGCCAACAATCAAACACATGCGCATCTTCATGTCCTTCCACCACATTTGCTTGCGAACTCTGTTGGCACCGCGACGGAATTGTTGGGAAGAATCCGCTAGGTTGCTGGTCTTGTCTTGCAGGCCATCGAGGTTTTCCCCTCGATCCTTCATCGAGTTAAGATTGTGGCGCGAGATTTCCGTCGCCGCCGCCAAATCCTATTACGGTTCAGTCAGCACTGCTGGGCTATATTTGGCAGCATTTCGTGCATTGTGCTAAAGAAATAGTCATGGCCAGGTCAGGTTCCGACTGTCGCTGTCATTCCCACAGAGTGACTTTTCACGGCTTCAATAGCTGTTTGTCTTCTGGCCGAACAAACTTTGGGGCACAGTAGCTAGGCATAGAGAGTATTCAACAGCCTAATTTCGAGGCCGCACCAAAGCATGCCATTCGTGTCTCAATAGGAACAAGTACCTACCTTCTGAATTGTTTGTATTTTACCATCTTGAGCACTGCCATCGAAATTTTGATTGGTGTTGGACGGCGTCACATCCTGGGAGCTGTAATGGCCACCTTGCCCGTAGGATAGGTTGTTGGACATTTTGAAGAGTTTGGTGACTATAGGTTCGGTCGGCGGATGAAATAAATTCGGCGCAAAGTCAAGAGAACTTGCGATCGGACAGACGAAGAGCGTTCAAAAATTTGATGACAACGATGTTGACAGATGCGCAGCGTGAGAAGGACGATTTGGTCAAATGTGTTGGAAGAACAGGATTGACAGATGAGATTCCGAGTTGGCAGAGGAGGCAAGACTGCGCCCACCCCCCTTCTCGAGTAGCCGTCTCCTGGTTGGCGAGGCGAAGCGCCTACCGACATGCTTGGCGATTATGACCATGTACACGGAGGGCACGGAGCCACTCGTTCCGGCCTTCCCTGCAAGTTGTACTCCGTATGTATTCTGGTGCGTCTACAACAAACACTCTTGATTTCGAAGCATTGGCCGCTATTGGGTTTGTCACTTTGACACACGCCACTGTGTGATTCTTGATCAAACCCTGCACATGCAGATGGGTGCTCGATTTCTGCTCATTGCCGGAAGGAGCCCCAAACGTCAGTGCAAGCGGATCTGCCCCCATGCGTTAGCATAATAAAGTAAGCCTTGTCTACGGGTTTAATACTAATATCAATGGTTGTCCCATCATTATAATGCTGAGCCTGCAGCCTGACGTGATTATTTTGTTGTCTCCATTTTCGTCTCATCGACAGGGCACGGGCCCACTCCGCACGGTGTACATGTAGGAGCCAGCCGAATTTGCCACAGTGACGAATCTGCATCAAGGTCATGTGTCAGAGTGAGTAAGTTCACGTGATTTACCCAGCCACGAGCACATTGCTAAGCCACAGAATTGCTGCTTGTCGTGTCCTTGGGAGAGGAATCAAGGATTAGAAGAGAGCAGTATGGCCGGGCTGGCTGGCCTTGACGACTCCTGATAGCTCCAATTTGTTTGACGGGTGGATTTCTAAATCCGTTCATAAAGTCGCGGACAGCATATACCTGCGTTAGCATGCGGCTTCAGTGCAATGGCGAGTCGTGCTGATCTTGAAGATCGTCGCAGAGGTGTTTCAGAATAGGGACGGACAAGAAGGCACGAATGCAGCAACTCGACGCGAAGGATAGAGCGCAATTGCTGTCACAAACGTACAACCAACTCAAAGACGTGGCAGCGAGCAGACAACTATCACTTTGACGGGATACCAGCCTTCCAAGTTTAGCATTTCGATGGCGTCTGCAGGTTGATTGGGAGCGGGCAGTCATGCTACGTACTCGTACCCATGCAAGGGAAGCAGGTCCAAGAAGATCAGCTTTGAGTGAGTTGGCTGGCCAACAACACTTGTTCCCCATGCCAGACTACGTGGTTATCAGGCACGGAATGCAGAGCACCAAGGTTAATTCAGGATGCCGTTTTGCTACCCACTCAAGCTTAATGCCACGGCAATGCAAGCCTTGGTTGACAGCCTTTATTAATGGACCTGGTGGTGATGACACGATGACACGACGGCACGACCAAATACGCAGTTGTGGCTCATGACATTACGATGACGGTCATTATTTAGCATTACCTACCTAGGTAGGCGGGACAAAGACATCGAATGCGGCATCCGGAGGTTTATGTGGTACTTGGTGCCCTGCAATCGGTTGGTTTGGTGGCGCGGCCGCAACTATTTCGTGGTTGAATCTGGCCCGCCGTCAACTATTTGAACGAATGGTTGGTTCTGCGGGTATTCCCCGCTCGATTCAGTAGCGTGGTGTTGGTAGTGTGACGATGTTGTACAACGACACGAGTTTAGGAAGCTTGAGTTGCCAAGTAGACTGGATGACCCTGGCTGGTGATCACAATGTACCTTCTGTCCCGAGTGATGCACACGAGATGAAATAGCTGGGTTGCGATCATTAAGAGACTCTGCGACGCAAGCCCGGATGTGCGCGAGAGAGATTCGTGTTGAAGGATGGAGGCCAGACATTAAGAGGTCCCAGCCTCGATGGTGACGCAGCACCTGCATCCCGGCCTGGTTGCATGGCTGCGACTTATTGCCGCCAAGAACGGAGCAACTTCTCAAGTACGGAGTACGGCGTACGGAGTACTGTGACAGACATTACTCCGTAGACAGCTGACATCAGAGGTATTGCATCGTGCTTGGGGACCAGTTAAACTTTGACCTGGCCGCTTGTCACACCTCCTCTCCCCGCACGTGGCCGTCAAGGAGTTATCAACCCAACAAATCTATTTTTGTTTACGGAGTATAGGATGGACACAAAGACTGGGTATTGGTTGCTGTTTGAGAAATGCCTTCCCGGCACAACAAGGGGTACATTAGTGCGGCAGAATTACCTGGTCACGTCTGGACATTGTCGCCCGAAGATGACAGGTAATTCCGAGGAATCTATTGCACCCGCGAAGTTAATCCCCTGTGCAATGTTGCGTCCATGTCTGGACATCGAAGCTCGTGTCGGCCAAGTTGGGCCGCTTGCAGCGTGGACAGTGGAGTCGCCCGGCGTCATCGGTTGTCCGCAGTGGCCTACCTGCTAGCTGTGGCTTCCTGTAGCGGCCTCTCCAGGCTCCAGATGTCAATCCAGAAGACACTGGTGCATCGGACCGACCTGACTGCGAGAGCTCGCGTTTTTGCGCACCAGCTCCGTCCACCCAGGTGCTGAAGTACTCGCCATAGGTAGAGAGACTTGGGCATGTGCCTATGTCACTAGTATGGACGACGTCAGGCCATCTGCCCGTATCTCGTCCGAAAGAAGAAAGGCAGCTGATATTTCAAAGGCCATGCATATTTTAGCCTCGATGGAGCTGCCATAGTTCGTATATCCATGTCCGTACACACGTAATAGACTTGCATACGGAGTACACGCATATTGAACCGCCGTGTGCCCCAGATGCCGACTCTGGCATTCGCAATGGGAATTCACACCAATGAGTCCTGTGTATTCTCCAACTCCAGACTGCAATTCATATTCTTATACACGTGCGCAATTGCATGCACGCTCTCACGTCCCCATGTGCATGTACACTCACTTGAGCGGGAAGTCGCTCGGCCACTCCTTCCTTCCAACCTAGATATTGGAAACAAACCCAATGCAATGGATGACGGCCCATTTATCAGGACGACCACTTTCTACCTCTTCTCTCTGAGGGACATGCCGACTTGTCCAACCTAGAAACCTTTCTCTTCTTCGACACTGGCTGCATGTGAATCTTGGCCTTTACCAAGCTTTTCGCAATACTACCCGACGTTGCCCAATTCCGCCGCCCACCCCCCCCGCGCCTCCCGTCTAGCCGGCGACGCTGACATCAAGGTCCTAATCCATCCTGAAGTTCCAAACTTACCTACATCAAACAGTTACATCACCGCATTGAGCGTTTAGAACACATGCCGCTCACACTGATTGTCACCTGAAGCATCCAGTCGTCCCTAGCAAACAAACAAGTTCTGTCGCTCACCTTTGTTTCCGCTCCCCGGCCACACCCCAGGCAGCGAGGGCATTGGCCGGCTGCGGGCCATTGGTCAAACTCGTCTCTTATGAACCTTCCTCTTGTACGACCAACAAACGTTGACGCCCATCACGCCCATTACGCTCATCTGCGACTTTGCTGCACTATTCCCCACTCACACGATTTGCTCTGTTGGCAACTGGCTTTCTTCTCGTTGCTCGAGTCTGGCGCATCACGTCGAGTACATCCTGTTCCAGCCGCACTAGATCATATTAAGCTTGAAGTTCGGAGACAGCTCGCCAGCCATCTCAAGTCTCCACAGCGTCCTGGGTATTCTTGCCGTCGTTTCTTCATTCTTTTGTTGAGAGTCCCTTCTTCACTCACTCCTCTTTCCACCGTTTTACACACACTTATCCTACAACAGTCTCAATCAATGCCCTATTCTCTTGAAGTGGACGGTTGTTAGGTGTATGGACCGGCACCAGCTTATCCGGTGTTAAAACGCCGTTTGCAAGCAACGTGGTTCTCAGCACCCCATCCACCTGGATCATGGTCAACCGTCTACTTGGAGTCAACTTTGCCAAGATGTTGGCTACGACAATACTAATAATGGCAGGTCCTCTTGCTTTGGCATACGAGCTAGATACCAATTCAACCAGTGCGTATACCCGTGTTTCTTTTCTACTATAGATCCTCGCCACCCCTGCCTTGGAGAAAGTATAATCGCATCTGACCCGAATCCCCGCAGCATCCATCCTATCCGTGGCCAAGCAAATGACAGCGGATCTCATGACATTTTACGATGGCGACAAACCTGGAGGAACTCCCGGTCTCCTTCCGCAGCCTTATTACTGTACGTCAAAATTCGTCCTGCAGCGCAATTCCCCCTTGTGATCCTTGTTATCTGACACATCTCAGGGTGGGAGGCCGGTGCAATGATGGGCGCTCTTATAGACTACTGGTATTACTCCGGCGATGATCAGTACAACAAGCTTGTGGAACAGGCACTGTTGTTTCAAGTCGGGGATACCAATGATTATATGCCCCGAAACCAGACATTGACAGAGGGAAACGATGACCAGGGATTTTGGGGGTTGGCTGTCATGAGTGCTGCCGAATACAAATTCCCAGACCCGCCATCGGATAAGCCCCAGTGGTTGGCGCTGGCTCAGGCTGTATTCAACACCCAAGCCAGTCGATGGGATACCGAACACTGCAACGGAGGTCTGCGATGGCAGATCTTCAAGTGGAACCAAGGCTTTGACTACAAAAACTCCATTTCACAAGCGTGCTTCTTCGCACTCGGCGCAAGACTTGCTCTATACACTGGCAACAACTCATATGCGGAATGGGCCGAAAAGTCTTGGGATTGGATGATAGACGTTGGGTTTATTGACAAGTACTGGCGTGTCATTGATGGAGCCCACATTGGTACTAATTGTACTGATCACGTTCCCTATCAGTTTTCTTACAATGCCGGTGGGTTTATCCTCGGTGCCGCCGCCATGTACAACTATACAGAAAATCCTGTTTGGAAAGACAGGTTGGACAATCTGCTCGGCGCGAGTAGAGTCTTCTTCACCGGGCCAGACAAAAATATCATGACCGAAGTCGCTTGCGAACCCGTAGACCGCTGCAACTTGGACCAACAATCTTTCAAGGCATACCTCAGTCGCTGGTTTGCCGCCATCACCAAATGGGCACCTCATACTTACGACTTTGTCATGCCATATCTGCGGGCGTCAGCCGTCGCCGCAGCCAAGCAATGCGTTGGTGGTAATAACAAACGCATGTGCGGCCTCAAATGGAACCAGGACAAATATGACGGCTCGACTGGCGTTGGCCAGCAGATGGCAGCAATGGAAGTGACACTTGCTTGTTTGATCCAAGATCGTCCTGCTCCGGTTAGTCATGGCAATGGTGGCACCAGCAAAGGCAACCCGGGCCTCGGCGGGGGTGATATGGGACGGAATGAGCCCAAGTCTCCAGGCTACAAGGCAATTACAGCTGGCGATCAAGCAGGGGCTGCTATTTTAACCATCGCCCTCCTCACGGCCCTAATTATTGGTATTGGATGGATTTTTGTGGATGAAACATCAGACAAGTCCCCCCTAGAGCAGTTCAAAGGCGTCCGAAACTCTACAAAGGCAGCGATTGTCGCAGTCGCCGGCGCTACTCCAAGTAGGCCAATAATCGAGAAAGGCGGTTTCATAATCAATGCAACTAGCAAAAGAAGCTCAACCTCTAGTGTTCTCGAGAATAACCAGGCTATAGAGGCTGCGGCTGTCAGAATCGGCCGTGTTCGTAGTGAGAGCGTGGGAACCCAACGAAGATTGTCTAATATGCCAATCGGTTGGCCGCGCCAGAGCTCAAACGTATCCAGTGGTATATGGCTTGACACTCCGGAACTCCCTTCACCTACATGGCAAGGGTTAGGACTTAAAGGGGATATACATGGTGCTTCTGATGGAAAATCATGATTTCAGGGACCGGCGTTGGTTTTGGGATGACATACGAAGCGCGATTTTTACATGAGATGCACGATATTCTGGCGTCAAAGCCATGGACTGAACATAGTGTTCGACAACTAGAATCACGACACACTTATGCACATGACGTGTGCGCAGTATAAACACGATTAGAGAGTGTATAAATTCCAACCCAAGGCGTATATTCCTGCTCGTGGAAAAAGGGGGCGGAAAGAATGACCTTTCGCCCCGTTCGTATTCAACCGTAACCTCAATTCTACTCAACTCCATCGCCCTGCTTATACGTCTCCAAGACACGCTCCATCTCCCTACCAATGAACTTATCCATGGAGCTGACGGGCATCCCCCACGCCTTCACCCTCTCCGTATCCAAGATTCCACACACTCTGCCAAGCCTCTCATCATCAACATCCCAGCCACAAACAGATTAGAGCCATCACCGATCTCCTCATCAGTCATATACACCGTTTGCAAGTCTCTCCCCGTCGCTCTGCCCAACTTTCCCAACACTTTATCCACCGTTGAAAACTCGTCCGCCAGCTCAATCTCCTGCTTGTCGAATCTCTCGGGGCCCATAAACGCGGCTGCGCCAAATCTCCCAATCGTGTTCGCATCGACCACCGGTATGTACAATGGCGTCCCGCTGCATGGCCGTCCGCCAACGTCCCTGACTCCCTGGTCCACGAGCCCAGTGTACATGAGCACCAGGGGCCGGACGTGGTTGCTCACGATTTGTAAGAGTCGGTACTGTGTGGCAGCGTATTCACAGCTCTCCATTCCGGCGATGGGTGTCTAGTTCCCCTTCACGACGTCCGCCAATTACCAAATCGGGAACTCTGCTGAACAGCTCCGCATCTCGAATCCCGCCGGGCGGAGTTCTGCCGACCCACTTCGCCGGGACGCACCGGCATTTCCTCAATGAGCCTCTGTCTCAACCGTGGTGACACCCGCTCTTATAGGAGGACGGGATGCCCGAGTCCATGCAAGGTCAGTCCTCACTGCAAGAGTCGGCGAGGCGGACAGTCTTGTTTTGCTTCTTCTTCCTGCAGGCGTACAGGTTAGGGGTCTAGAGTGCGATGGGAAGCTGGGACTCTGGCACTCGTGGAGCGAGGCCGAGGCCGGTGATGTTGATCGGTGTAAGAGGGTGTGGATTTCGAGCCTGCTGGCGATGGAGGAGGCGGGGGGGGTGCGTTGAGGACATGGGCGAATTGTCATGAAATATCGGCTGTCATGCTATTGCTTGGCTCATCGTTTCGGCGTTGGTTTCGTAATGACTCGCGTGTGAGGCCAGTTGTCATATTTCGTGGCCCGCACCGATGCCAACGACGGGATGAGATGTCATTTTGGCCAGATATCACACATGGCAGGAGAAGACTTGTTTTTGCTTCACAAAAGCTCGAGTCTGACTTTGCACCGACTTGGTCTGTAGTCCATGGTTGTGTAGCGGGAAAACTCAAGAGGTTGAACTGCGCCTCGCATACCGGGTAGGCTAGTCTGCCCCAGAATTCCATGCTCCCTGCGGGACCCTCCAGATTTATTTAATCATCTACGTTTCCTGACCTAGGCGCCCGAGATCCTTTCCAACATCGCCTTGTCCATCAACATCCAGCCTGCTCTGGGCCATCGACGTTCCATCAATGACCCCCCGGCACGGCAGGTAGCCAGCTCTTTGGAGTCGACGAAAATGGCCCCCAAAAGACTCGACACAAGCCAGCCCAAGGGTGAGCGCGGTGACGGCGCATCGCTCCTCTCCCCCATCGCATACGACGACGACGCAGCGTCCCTGCATTCCCGCAGCGACCAAGACACAGACAGCGATGACGACCAGCTGCAGCTACGGGCGCGAAATAGCCGCGAGCTGCGCGCTGCGGATAGGATTGTTCTCATGGAAGAGGAGGAACTCGACCGTTTGGTCACCACGTCCAGACGGGAACAAGAGCGTCAGCGACGGGGCTCCGGGCTCTCGGTTCCCAGTGCGTTGAACATCTTTGCCCGTCGAGGAAGCTCATCGCAGCTGTCGTCGCCGAACGCCTCCATGGAGAACTTGGTTTCTGAGAAGCGAAAGGCCAGGCGCTCTAGGAGAAAACAGAAGCGGAATAGACTGATCCAGGATGCTCGTCATGGCGAAGACGGCGAATTAATGTACGAGATGGAAGAAGGTGGCATGAAAGACGGCAGCTCCACGGGCGACAGCACCGAACGAGAAGATAGCGGCGAAGCGGATCGACGACGACTAAATCTGGTGGCACAAGCTAGGGACAGCCGCGGCCGTAGTTGGCGCCGATGGGTATTTTGGCATTCACTTATTGCCATTGGATTTGCCATTCTCGTCCTGGTTGCGTGGAAGTTGTCGAGAAATCGTAGGAGTGCCCTGCCCAAGCAGCACCTGGTCAGCAATGGAACGGCCCTCTTCGCCCCAACCACCATCATTCTGAGCTTGGATGGCTTCCGAGCTGATTTCCTGCAGAGAGGGTTTACGCCCAGGCTCAATGCCCTTGTGAAGGAGGGCATCTCGCCGCAGTACATGATGCCGTCTTTCCCGTCTCTTACGTTCCCCAACCATTTCACCCTGGCCACGGGCTTGTATCCCGAGTCGCACGGCATCGTCGCCAACAAATTTTGGGACCCAGACTTGAATGCCGAGTTTCACCACACAGACCCGGCGAGGAGCCTGGATCCCAAGTGGTGGAACGGAGAGCCCTTCTGGGTGACGGCCGAGAAGCAGGGAATTCGCGCGGCGGTGCACATGTGGCCGGGCAGCGAGGCTCCGATCCAAGACACCTTTGCGAGCATCGTCGATAAATACAATGGCAACGAGCCGCTGGACAGCAAAGTCTCCAGGATTCTGGGCTTCCTCGACATGCCGGGAAAGGAGAACCCGGCTGTCGATGTCAAGGATACACGGCCGCAGCTGATTGCGGCGTATGTACCCAACGTCGACACCGATGGTCACAAGTATGGCCCGAACAGCACGGAAATCATGTCGACGATTCAAAGCGTGGATACCATGATTGATAACCTCTCCAAGGGCCTCGACGCCCGCAACCTTACGAATATCGTCAATGTCATTGTTGTGTCTGACCACGGCATGGCAACCACGGATACTTCCCGTGTACTTCAACTCGAGGACCTGGTTGACACGTCCAAGATTGAGCATATAGATGGCTGGCCACTGTATGGCCTGCGACCCAAGGACGACAAGGATACCCAGCAACTATACAATGGGCTCAAGGACAAGGCCAAGTCCAACCCCAACTTTGACGTCTACCTCCGCGATGTCGACATGCCCCAGCGCTATCACTTCTCCAAGAACCACCGCATTGCGCCGTTGTGGATAGTGCCCAAGGTAGGATGGGCGATTGTCACCAAGGATGAATTTGTGGTGAATGAGGCCAAGGAGAAGGGACTCGTCTACCATCCTCGTGGCCTGCACGGCTATGACCACCAACACCCTCTGATGAGAGCTATTTTTGTCGCTCGAGGACCAGCGTTCCCGCACCAGGGGAATAGCAGGGTCGAGCCGTTCCGTAAGTTGAACCCCCTCCATTTTCTTTCATCCCTTCTTTCTTTTTTTTAGTTGCCCCTGTCACGGGAAGCAGCTTCGCTAACACGACTATCCCCACAGAAAACCTCGAAGTGTACAACATTGTATGCGACTCGCTGGGCATGGAGCCGCAGCCCAACAATGGAACACTGAGACTGCCGCTGAAACCAGTCGGCACCCACGATGACACGAAACCACAAGAAACGCCCGAGGATCCACCGCCGCAAGAGTCGTCGGCTCACCCTACCGAGCTTGTCCCCACGCGGCCGACCAAACCCCGGCCCTCTTCGCCGGCGATTGGCGTTGATCCGCCGCCGCCGCCGAGCGCATCCGCTTCCGAGCCGTCCTCGCCGGCGGCTGATGCCCATCAGCCCACGCGGCCGACGAAGCCTAAAGCCTCTTCTTCACTGGCAATCGCTGACGATGAGCCAAAACGGCCCACGAGGCCTCCTAAGATATCTAGTACGGGGACACAACCCGCGGCGCAACCCACAGAGGGCAGTGGAAACAGGGACGACGAACAGGCGGCTGATGAGGATGGGTCGCTTGGGGATAAAGTCAAGGGTTGGTGGGGTTGGATTACAGACACGGTCGGCGGGATATGGGATTCCATCACTGGCTCCGGCTCCGGGTAGCTGGATATGTACATACTAATGCTCACTTTTGTTCCTTGACAATGCCACTACTGCAGCAACGATGCGCATCTCGTGCAGGTTCCGTCTGTAGAGAACCTCCACCCTTTGACTGAAATGTGAAAATTGCGGGGGTCCCGGCTCTCAATTTCTCTGAGAAGATCGAGGTGAATTTCACAGCCAGCTGCGGAATCTGCTCCGTGCCCGCCCACACGCCCCGAAGGGACCTGCTCGTCGCAAAAGTAGCCTTTACACGATGTCAGAGTTTTGGCCCGGCTCCTGCAGCTGTGGCTCGGTACGCTGCAGGAGCACAAAACATAAAACACCAAACACGATGAAGCAGTAGCCCTGCTGTGCATTTCCATTAATGATGGTTGAATATGTGATTTCTCAAAGATTGCAGAGTCCTTGTGAGGCTAGGTGTTTTAACGACTCTGCCAAAAGTGGAGGCCTCACACAATGCGAGGTCTTAATTTGGTAGACGTGTATTTTCCTTACAACACTACATATGTAGGCATGCGCGTTTGGCAAACTAGTTCAAAACCCGCTGGTGAGCTCAACTTGCTTCTGGCACACAGAAGTTACATATCAAACGCCGTCACTGTCCACTGGCGATTGGCATTAGTCAACGACACAACTACACAACTACCAAGGCAGTTTTGATACGAGGCAAGGGTAGCAAATACCACAGGACTTTAAGCAGGAAACCGCGCTCAACATTGAATAGAGTCCCCGCCAACAATGGCAACTACAGCGCACAATCCTTTCTTCAGATCCTGATCCCATTAAGCATTACTGGCATCATGAGTCATCGGGAGACGAAATCGACATCTTGGCCGGGTCTCCAAGCGTTGCTCTTGTTGTGAAGGAGAATTAGGACATATATACGGACGGTAGTACTAACTGCATACATCTGTTATACATACACTGCGTCTGGCCCAGACTCTCTCATGATAGAATATGCTTCCCGTTGTCTACATCCACACTTCATTCGGCTTACACAACAACCAGTGCAGCAACTGCAAGGGCAAAGGCAGTGGCAGGACCAACAAAAGCGGCACCCGCAGTGACGGGGGTGTTACTAGGTTGAGGGTTTCCGCCGCTGCCTCCGGAAGGCTGAGGGTTGCCTCCATTACCGCCCGTAGGCTGGGGATTACCCCCGTTACCACCAGTTGGCTGAGGGTTGCTTCCATTGCCACCAGTTGGCTGGGGGTTGCCTCCATTACCGCCAGTAGGCAGGGGATGACCCCCGTTACCACCGGTTGGCTTAGGGTTCTCGTTACCGCCAGTAGGCTTAGGGTTTTGACTGTTGCCTCCCGTAGGCTGAGGATTCTCACCATTTCCACCAGTGGGTTGAGGTTTGCCTCCATTACCGCCGGTTGGCGGAGGGTTCTCGCCATTACCGCTTGTAGGTTGCGGGTTTCCACCGTTGCTTCCTGTGGGCTGGGGCTTCCCAGGAATGGTCACGAATGTAGTTTCCTGTGGAGGTGGAGGAGGAGGAGGGTTCTGGCCGCCAGTAGGCTTGGTAGGCACAAGAGTCTGTGTTTGTGTTTCCTCAACGGGGCAAACAGTGGTATACACGGGGATGACCTCGGTGGTAGTGTGACCGACAGGGCAGTTGGTCACGGTGGGAGGGCATTCAGAAATCGTGTAGGTCTTGGTGGTATACACGGTGCTAGTGGTCATAATAGGAGCCCCAGTAGTTGTAGGCTTAGGGGGTTGAGCAGTCTCCGTAACAGGGCATACTGTGGTGTACACGGGGATGACTTCCGTAGTAGTGTGACCAACGGGGCAGTTGGTCACGGCGGGAGGGCATTTGGAAATGGTGTAAGTCCTGGTAGTGTAAACGGTGCTGGTGGTCATGGCGAGTGACGTTGTAGTGCCTCCATGCGCTGTCGTAGTTGCCGTCCTGGTAGAAGGAGCGGAAACAGTAGCTGAACCAGAGCCCGTGGAAGTGCTTCCGGGAGCCGTCGTGTTTTCAGTCTTGGTGGAGGGAGTAGAAGTAATGCCAGCACCAGAGCTAGTGGTGGCGCCTCTAGTAGCGGTCGTAGTGTGGTGGCCCTGAGTTGACGTCTCAGTCTCAGTGCAGGGCTCCTCGGAAGTGGTAGTGTGATGGTGCTTGCTCGTGGTGTGAGGCTTCTCAGTGGTCCCAGTCTCGGTGCAAGGCTCTTCAGAGGTGGTACTGTGTTGAGGCTCGGTCGTAGTATGATGAGCGTTGGTGGTAGTCTCGGTCTCGGTGCAAGGCTCTTGAGATGTCGTTGTGTGCGGCTCTTTGGTCGTAGTTTCGGTGGTTTGGGCCTTGGTGGTTGTTTGAGGTGGTGTTCCCTTATCAATACAGTTCTTCTCATTGAACTCGTCCTGTGCTTCCTGCAACACCTTAATGAGAGGGGCAGCGAGGTTCTTGGCAATGAGCTGGGCAATGGTAGGAACCTTAGAGACCACGGCGGCAATGAGGGCGTTGGAGCCGATGTTGATATTTATGACCTGCTCGCGGACGAGAGCACAATAGTTGCCATTCTGAATTACGTTCTTCTTGGCCTTGAGATCAGCGAGCAGAGTCTCACCCTTGGCTTTCATAGCCTTGACGGGGTCCTGAAGGCCGAGAGCGTCACCCAATGTCAGATCGGCCTGAGCATCGACAGTAAGCTTCCCTTCCTGCAGTGTCTGAATGACTGCGGTTGCAGCATCCTGAACTGGTTTAGCATCGGTGGTAAATCCCTTGACCTGAGCATCGAGCTTTTCAAGCCCTTGGCCAACTTTGGTCATGACATCAGTGATGGCATTGATATCGCGTTCAACCACAGCAGCAGCAGGGTCGACGACACCGGCCGCAACGCTGGTAGCCAGACAGGCAACAGCAACGAACTTCATGTCGGCTTGAAGATTAGAGCAAAATGCCCCTTACAGATCAGCAAATAACGAGTGACTAGAAGTTGGGATCACTTCAGCAGCTTGAACAGCCGGACAAGTTCTTCTGGCTCAGAAAAGAGTAAAAGCAGTCACTGGAACCAGTTCAGACAGCCGGCGTCCACCACGGGTGCTTTATATTATGTGACTACAACTGATTAACGGGGGAGCATCCAGTGATGGAGGAGTCGAGGACCACTCACATGGCGCTCACAGGGGCAACTGCATCTTGAGAACCCAATGGCGGGCTGTCAAATAAAGGAAGACTGTCCCTCGCCAACAGTAGAAAAGAAGCCATCGACAGGGGGTCCAATCGCAATCAAGAGCAAGCCTCTTGAAGTGGGCTGCATCGTGGTGTCTTGAGGGCTGGGCGTACATACAACTTGGATACGGATACCCATTCCTGGGTAGTCGAATGCCACGAATTCTCTCATCGGGTGAAAAGCCGAAATCGTGATGCCCCGGGTCTATGATGCTCGTCGTAGCGAGCTCGAGTTCAATTTAGACAGGCCATTACCTTGAGCTGACGGTCGGATTGCTCGGGCAGCCCGCCCCAACGTCGGCAGCGTCGTCTTCTTCAGTATACATGCCCGCATCTCTGGAAGGTGACGTTTGTCGAATGGTGGAAATCGTGATGCTTGATGCACCGTTACGGTTTCCCCGGTGGAGTCGCCAAAGTGGTCATCGGTCTGCAGCCACCAGCCACCAGACATGGATGATTATTCGTTCCTGCAGGGGGGATTGTCAGGGGCATGCAGGCCAAAGACCAACATTGAAGGATCGGAGTGTCTTCCGGAGGCTTACATCAATTGTACTGACGAGGTGACGGTGCCTGTTTTCCGCGGCCTTTGCCACATTTGGCCCCTGACTGTGACTGATGGTGCCAGCCTTAAGTCAGGAACTATCGAAGTTCTTTTAGCGCATCGATATCGCTTGGCTGTTTTCCGTAGGTGCCGACGACGCCATATCGATTCCTTGTTCCTGCATCAAGCGGCAGGGCGATCCTTGCCACCCGCAAAAGGCCAGACGCGTCCCTGGGCTCGCAAGTCACAGCCGTCAAGCGGATGTGAGAAATACCCCGTAAATCGTTCGTCAAGAGCTCAAGCGAAGGAAAAATTTTTGTTCAAATGAGTGCTTGATCGGGCCCAACTACCCGCACGACTCCCCCGCGCGGAGACTTGCCAGTGGGCCTAGACTCTCTGGAGGTGGGAAGATCGCGGGGGAAGCCAAGAAGTCGGTCGAGTCACCTGTCGTCTGAACTCCGGAGCGGTTCCACGTCCTTGCCCCTGACTACAGAGACCAAGAGGGGCGCGCTAGCAGCGAGACCTCGCTTGCACTGACGTCTTTTCCAAGATGCCATCACTCTCGGCTGCCCAGTTTCGATTGTATGCTCTAGTCATGGTCTGTTCAACTTCTCCCCCCTCATGTCTACCAGACTCGATATTTGGTTTTGCCTAATTTCTGCTCTTGTCCGCCCGGGTTCCCAATGCGTGGTGCGGCGGCGCCCCTGGGCCCTGTCCATGCCTCTCTGTCCCGCCGTCTCTCCCGCCTTCGCTCTTCCACCCGTCAGACATATCATGGCACGTTCAAAAGTGGCCGTACTTGCATTGTGGCTGCATGCAACTGTCCACCCGCCCACTGCACCAGTTTGCCATGTATGTACGTAATTTCGCTATTCCGAGGCAAGTGGCAAGGAGCCTCCCTAACCCCGGCACCGTCCATGGCACCGTGTCATCGGCATGACTTGACTAACCTGGTACGGGGTGACTCCGTACTCAACAGCAAGGATTGAGCAAAATGCCCCGCGATCCGGATTGTCAAGGACCCAGGCGCCGGACGGCTTGCCGGCGTGCACATCATTTCCTGGACGTCTCTAGCTGTCATGTTTTAGTGCCTCGTATTGGATAGCGCTCCATTAATGACTTTTTGGCGAGAGTGCGGCTCGGATAAGCTAACTTGAGTTTAGGGTCGCCTGGCCCTTTCGGCTCGCGGGCTCGACTCGTCGATGGACGTAATAATCGTGAGCCACCCAACACCTAAAAAATGTGGGGCCGGCTCGATTATCCGACAAGCTGAACTGTCAAACTACAGTGAGATGCAAAAATATTGAGTAGACCAGGTACCTGGCTATTGCGCTCTATTATACAATAATGATTCATGATGCTTGTTAAGAGGCAAATATATTATGCTACAGGTTGGAGCTTGCAAAGCTGACTTCTTGCTAATAAGAGGGCACATGCATGCTGGTGGAGATTCTCGCAGAGCCTATGTACATTCTCGCGGGCTTATTGTCGACTGGTGTATCGCGAGACGTCCTGACAGCAAGACACCTAATACCGGATGATGGATGACGCAGGGTTGAACATTGACGGCAAAGACAAAGGAAACATTCGTATCTCGCTATAACATCTAGTCTTTGAGCGATGAGGTGAAAGAAATAACCGACATGTTCGCTCTAGATAAAACCTTGCTACAATGCTGACGAGGGTCCCAATTTTCTTCCAATGACTTGTGGACATTTTAAGAGCTGTTTAAACCTAGCCTTGTGCAAACCCAGCTCTACGGAAAATGATGTGACGAGGGGTAAACGAAACTTCAACGTCGGACTAAATCACGATAAGAGTTAGCTACCAAGTTTGTTTTCTGGGGACAGATGTTAATATTGACTAAGCAGAGTGGGGCGTTGTTTTGTCTTGATGCTTAGATTTTATTAGTGTCATGAGTTTTCGTGGTGGGAACGAAGAGAATACTAGAAAGTATTGGGCAAATATCTCACGTTACGATGACTATTTCGTCCTTTGGATCGGTAGTTTCTCGTCATCCAGAGGTCAGTTCAAATTCAGATTGCATGGTGCTTAAAGCAGCAGCACATGGGGTATGCTTGGAAGGCACTAGAACAATAGAACACAAAGGCTTCCATTAGTTAATAAAAGGTGTACAAATACAAATATTATTGTCACTTTGCAAGTTCACAAGCGAGTGAAGACGCTGGCTGTAGTCGTAGCCTGCAAGGCACGGGACCCATATTTCTTGGACATGCTGCCAATGGGAGTCGCGTTCTAGACGCGTCACACGAGGCTAATCCCGCGCGCCACCAATCGATAAGGACTCGGGTCAATTAAACTTGTTTCGTTGTCATCACTTGTGAGAGCAACGCATTTGAGGTGTTTGGCCAGCCAGCTGCTTCAACAAATCGTGCGCTCCGCAGTGCGTTCGTTTCTCTGGTACAGCGAGCCGTCTACAAATCCAGCTGTTTCCGTGACGTGTCGGGGCGGTGCTAGGTTCCACAGCTCGCCTCATTGTCTGAAGTGCACGGATGCCTGCGTCTTGGTTGCCTTGTTTGCAGGACTCTGAGGGGTGGATATGGCAAATCCATCAACCATGAACCGTCGAGTCGAGGATGCAATAGAGGAGTTGACCGTGCAACAGGTCTTACTCAGCTCTCTGGAAGGCCAGACATGGGACGGTATCGAGGAGGAGCGGAACATAGTCCTTCGGAATATTGAACGCCTGAAGAGCCGCATCAAGAAGCTGCGGCGAGAGGCACAGGCACACACCGACGACAAAACTGGTGAGTCTTGTCCGTTCATGATTTGTATGATGTGCGTTGCTTGATGCCAGCAGCAGAACTTGAAACCTTATGACATCACTCTCATTACGGCCTAACACCCTTTCTTTTAGATGTTGTTCGCTCTGCATCACAAGCGCGATCTCCATCCGACTCATCAAACAGTGAGTGCGTTGTTTGTTTTGTCTATGTTTCTATGCTCTAGCAAAGCCGTCTCTACAACCAAAGTTCGTGAAGTTATTCACGTTCTACACAGTCGACCGGTGTGAAATGCCTGTCATGTTTCACCGGGCCACCAGACGAACTGTTTGTACCCCATTTCATGATCACAAGACTCAAATTTGCATCTCCTACACCCCACTGCATTTCGATACCTAATCTTGCCAGCTGGTATGAACTGTATCGTGCCAGCTGCATGATCAGGCAAGTGTCCGAGAACGGCGGCAGTGAATGTGTCCTTGCACAACGCACACTGTTCGTCACACGGAGGAGAGGCAAACGTTGCTACGAGATGAGATAGTAGCAGCATCTCCTGCATCTTTTATACAAGCATCTTTCCGCATCCCTAACCGATGAGCATACAGAACTTTCGTGCCCTCAACCCATGACCCCAGTCGCGACAGGCGGGCGCTCGATCAAGATGGACTCTTCCTCCAGTTATCACGACATCTGGGATAGCCCATCTTCAACATCTTTACCAAGTAGAAAAAGGGATCTTCGAGCGGCCGATGGCTTGACAGTCGATGGGCAGAATAAGTCTAGACGCACGACTCCTATTCCCGGAGGCAAACGTTCCTCCACCCCTTCTAGGCAAGCCATGGAGTATAACGACACCGAACCTATTGATATCATTGATCTCACTGGGTATGCCTGCGCTTGCAGCTATGTAATTACTTGCTCACATGCTAACAACAACAGTGACGATGTCGACTTCGATTCCACCATGGTCGCCGAACAAATCCGACAGCAGCAGCGGCAAGAATGGGAGAACCGAGATAGGAAAATGGCGATGCAACTTGCTAGTCAACCCCCCGTGGTACCGTCGACGTCCTCGGACATGGCTTCCGACGAGATGGACGCTTTTTCGAGGATCATGGCCACGGAGCGAGCCAACACAAGAGGACCAACAGGATGGAACTGGCAGTCTTTGCCGGCATCTAGTACTCAAACACCAATGCCACCCGCAACTATAAAGGGAGCCTCAACGCCAGGGCCGTATGATCTGAGCTGGGACAATCCAAGCCCATGGGATAGATCTCCTGTTCCAACCCCGGCCTCGTTACCTAGTAATGGATTCCAAGTTGCGGGCATAAACTCACCTAGTGGAAATCGCCAGAGCTCCTCAGGGTTCAATGCTCAGTTAAATTCCCCATATTCTACCATGAGACACCAGCTTTCGAATCCGGCTATTAGGAATGCCTTCCAGCCTCTCTCATCATCGAGAGTTATTCCATTCAATGCGGTTTCATGGCTCCCGGGAAAGAATGGCTCTAGCATTGCAAACATCATCGAACAAACCAGCACGTTTGATTTCGCAAACGGGCTTGATACATTTGGTAATCCACTGCCTAGTCGTCTGACAAATGTACTCCTAGGCGATGCTAATGACTCGCCTGTGACGGGAAAGGAGTTGGATGACTTATTGGCGAATATTCGTCCCGACATAGATATCCCAGAGCATAATCGCGGGGTTGGTCCGCCTGGGCTTAAGTTTGCCCTCTACCGCCACCAAGAAGTCGCTCTTACCTGGATGAAACAAATGGAAGAAGGCACCAATAAGGGTGGTATCTTGGCCGACGACATGGGACTAGGCAAGACAATTTCCACGCTATCGCTCATGCTTTCCAACAAGTCCAGTTCTCGTCCAAAGGTGAGTTACGTATAATCTCACCATTATCTCAAGACACCTCACTTACATACAGTGTAGACAAACTTAATTATTGGCCCTCTTTCGTTGATTCGACAATGGGAAGAGGAATTGCAAAAGAAGACCAAGCTTGCGCATCGATTTTCGGTGTTTGTGTATCACGGCAAAAAAGCGACCACTGATGAGCTCCTCAAGTACGACGTTGTGCTCACCACCTATGGCACTTTGGCACAGGAACTGAAGCGCCGCGAGAAATTCATTGAAGAAAACAAAGACAGGAATATTAACTTTAATGATAAATCTTGTATGGCCAAGTTTCCGCTGCTACACCCGGAGAAAGCAGTCTTCCATCGCGTCATCCTGGACGAAGCGCAATGCATCAAAAACAGGAATACCCAAACAGCAAAAGCTTGTCATAGCTTAAGGGCGACTTATAGGTGGTGTTTGACTGGCACCCCGATGATGAATGGCATTCTCGAGCTTTATTCCCTCTTGAAATTCCTGCGTATAAAGCCGTATAATACTTGGGAGAGCTTCCGCCAGGTAAGCAATCAGATTGCCGTGTGGGTTTGGGACTATCTGAGCTAACATCCGGGCAGACATTTGGAACATTATTCGGCCAGAGAGGCGACCCTAAGAGCATTGCCATGAACAAGCTTCGAGCACTGCTCAAAGCAATAATGCTTCGCCGAAAGAAGGACTCCAAGCTAGACGGCAAGCCAATCTTGCAACTTCCTACGAAGAGGGAGCATGCTGTATATGCGGAGCTATCCGCGGACGAGCGAGACTTTTACAAACAACTTGAGGAGAAGGCCCAAGTGGTTTTCAGCAAGTACCTTCGAGAGGGGAGTGTTGGAAAGAATTATTCCAACATCCTCGTGTTGCTTCTTCGACTTCGGCAAGCATGCTGTCATCCTCACCTCAATTTGGACGTCGACGATGCAGTCAATCCCGTCAGCAGTGCTGATGTGGAGGAACTTGTCAAGAAGCTGGATGCATCTATTGTAGAGAGAATCAAGGGTGTCGAAGCGTTTGAATGCCCGATATGTTATGATGCAGTACAATCGCCATCATTTTTCATACCCTGCGGCCATGACAGTTGCAACGATTGTCTATCTCGCATCGTAGACAATGCCGTCTCGCAGAACCTCCACGAAGGCAACGAGAGTGACAAGGCTAAGTGCCCTGTCTGTCGAGGTGTGTTCGAGCCAAGAAAATGCTTCACCTATGATTTATTCAAGAAAGTCCATATGCCGGACGCTCTGGAATCGTCGACGAAAACCGAACCAGGGTACGATGACTCTAGCGACGACGAAGAAGACGGCTCGGAAGAGGGGGATTCGTCAGATGAACTTGACAGCAAAGGGAACCTAAAAGGATTTATTGTCTATGACGACGACGACGACGACGACGAGCTTGCCGATATCAAACACCTGACAAAGGAGGTCTCCGCCCGTGACACGAAGGCGCGTAAACGGACCAAGAAGACTAAGAAAAAAGACAAAGGGAAGGGCAAAGACAAAGAGAAGAAGGCAGACGTGAAGCCATCCATGCTCAAGAGCCTTCGTCTAGAGGCAGCCAAGAACCACCAAGCATATAAACGATATATGGCATACCTACGCAAGACGTGGATGCCAGCAGCCAAAGTCACAGAATGCATGAAGCTGCTCAGGGAAATCCGAGAAACCGGCGAAAAGACCATCATCTTTTCTCAGTGGACGCTGCTTCTAGATCTCCTAGAAGTAGCCATGTGGCACGAACAATTCCCAGACAAGCCCGTTCGGTACGACGGCAGCATGACCGGGGACGAACGCAGCAACGCAGCCAAGGACTTTAGAGACCGGTCCGAGTGCAACGTCATGCTCGTGTCCCTCCGCGCTGGCAACGCAGGCCTGAACCTCACGGCCGCGAGTCGCGTCATCATCATGGATCCCTTTTGGAACCCGTACATTGAAATGCAGGCCATTGACCGGACCTACCGCATAGGACAGCAGAAGGAAGTAGAGGTGTATCGGATTCTGACGCAGGAGACGGTAGAAGACCGCATCGTGGCGCTCCAGAACAAGAAGAAGGAGATTGTGGAGGCGGCGCTCGACGAGACGGAGAGCATGAAGATTGGTCGGCTGGGCGTTAGTGAGCTTAAATTCCTGTTTAATGCGCGCTGAGGAGCACGGCATGCCTTGTTTTTGCATGGACTGGCTTTGTGGCCTTTGGAAGGGCCTACGACGTGAATTGGGGGGTTTGCGGATTACTGAGGCACGGGAATTAGATGCGTGCGGGACTTGGCTATTTGGCTATCATGCGGATTCTACGATTATGACGCTACAATAATGCATCAGCTTATATAGACAATATATTGCTCTTTTTTCCAAAGTCAACCATCAAATAGGATACTAATTATAATCGTATTGGGTATTCTCATCTACAAGCTACTCTGCTTTTCTTTTCCACGGTGTCAAAGCATTGCTGTCGCCATCCATGTCCCCTTGGCGCCGTGTATATTCCCGGGCCAGTTGGACTGTTCCTCCTCGACGGCGACCGGCCCGTGGGCGTTTTAAGGCCTAGGCCTGCTTGCTTCCCGAGCCACCACGTCCTCTAGCCTTGTGGGCTCGCTGTCCAGATGGGCCGAGTACGTCCACGACTTGGTCTCCCCCTTGGGATTGTTTGAAAAGCTGCTCGTCAGCACCAACGCGACGGGCTGCTCGGCAATCGTGAAGTGCAGCGCGCGGGAGTCGTCTTCGGGGTCGCGGATAGACGTGCCGCTCTGTATCCATTGCGCTGGACTCGGGGACGCGGATAGGGCGTTTAGGAAGTGGAGGGTTACGGCACGCTCGGTGGTGGTGCGGATGTAGCTGAAGAGGGCTTTGGGGTTGGAGTAGCCGTCTGCGTAGGGGGCGCAGATGCCCTGCAGGGTGGAGGACGGGGGCAGGGCGACCTGGTAGAATGTCGTGGTGACGGGGAAGAGGAACGTGCGGCCGCGGATGGTGAGCGACGCGTTGGGGAGGATGGTGAATGTGATGTTGAACTCTATGGTTTGGAGGATGTTTCGGATGAGGGATTGCGCGCCGGCGAGTTGGTTTGGTCCCTGTGACGAGGGGTCGGCGGCGGAGAATTGTGTTGTTTTGAGGGTGAATGAGGCTGGCAGGCCGGACTTTTGGAGGGCCTTGGTGATGGAGCCGATGTAGGTTGTGCATGAGAGGACGGCGCGGCTGGATGCCATGCAGGTGATGACGGGGCGGAGGAGGGCGTAGACTTGCTGGCCGCGGGAGCGGGAGATGTGCGGTGGTATGGGGCGGATTCTCATGAGTTCGTTGTATCGATGGGAGTAGCTGAGGAGGACGTGGAGGGAGATGAAGATTGTTTCCGCAATGGAGTTGTCGGGCAATGAGTCGTCGGCCACGGGGCACGAAGTGAGGGGGACAAGCTCGAGTACGATCTTGGAGGAGTCGTCCACGGAGCAGGTTAGAGTTGAGCCTTCTGGTCGGACGCCGTATGCTGCTAACGTGCGGGCTTCGCGGGTCAGTTCGTGCCAGAGCTCTTGAGAAAAGATGGTGTTTCGGGCCTCAAGGACACGGGACTCCAAGGAGGCGTCGTCATGGGCACGGCGACGGGGAACCGATCGGCCAACCACTTGGCCGTCTTTTTCGTATGTGACTACTAGTCCTTCTGACACACCTCCTAGCCGTCCAAGGTCAAGCTCTACTGAGCCGCTGTCGCCTCTTCTCATAGGTGCGAGGCCGTTGTTTTTGAACTCGGGAGAAGCTGGAATCCGTTAGCATGGGGATGGGTGTAAATGCCGACAGAATCGACTCACCTTCTGAGAAACCAAACTTTACGCCCAGAGTATGGCGCTCATGAGGTACCCTGCAAATAGACCAGCCGGATTTTTTGACAGCCATGACGTCCTCCCAGTATTTACTCTCCGCATCGACCTCTCGTTGCAGAAACTTGCCAGCCTCGTCGGCGGCATCTCGCGCCTGGTTGATCTGCATGAGCGTCCACCCAGTGGCGACTTCTTCCTCGTCCTTTTCCTTGTTGACGTTCAATATTGGTTCGTCCAGTTTATCGGCACCCAAGGTCCCTATGCCCACCATTTCTCGCAGCTGCTGAGAAAGGGTTAAGCCAGCCTGGGTTGGATTTTGCTTGGATAAGAGCAGGGAGAGGGAATCGAGGGTTAGCATAGCGGTGTTGCCGGCAATCCTACGCGCCGGTGTTAGCCTTGAATTTTTTGTAGACTCAGGAACCGCATCTAGGCTGCGCACTCTATATTCTTCAAGACGTCCATGCGCACAAGGGCAGCATCTTTCACAGGCTCCTCGTCGTGGCCTAGGTCGGACATGTCGACATCCTCTGGGTCGGTGTCGGCCCCATTGACGACTTGACTTGATTTGATCTCATCTTGAAGTTTGTTCTCTGTCACATCACGAAAGCCGCCGGACTGTGTATTGACGCGCGCAATGAACTCGGCGAGGTTTTGGGGGGCCTTGTCGGCGACGGGGAAGGGTCGCAAGGACAAGGGAGGTCCGTCGGGTGAAGCCATGGCTCACGTCACCTCGATGGTGTAGGGGAGATGAAACAGCACATCCGGGGATAGTGAGAGTATCGAAATTGGCCGGTGGAGGGTTAGGATTAGATGTCGACGGTTGATATGCTTCGAGATTCAATGTTGCTTGTGGCCGTTGACACTCAGCCTTGCGAACTGGGATTGTGGATTGCGCATGCATGGGGAAGGGCAGCCACACCAGTGAAGCCACACTATTGACTGGGGCAGGATTCAGGAAGAGAGTGGTTGTGGCTTGGGGTTAACAGATCATGGCCATCATCCATTGCCGCTGCCAGTTGAAGCATCGAAACAGGCATCGAAACATGAGCTGATTTTTCACGTGGCACAGCTCTTTGTCGTCTGTCGACGTCTGTGTGAGGCTTGATTAGGTCGCTTGAAGTGGTGTGAAGCGCAGCATTCCGTATGGCTCCAAGGCCACGCAGTTGCATCCCAGCAAGGATGAGCCAACCGCCAGTGTCAATATTCACGTCGGAGCAAGCTGGTCAAGTCCATTTCGATGAGCACTGCATTTACATGTTTCAATATTTGCTCCGTGTTTGATTGGGAATGGCTGGTGAGACCCTAGTGGACGGCGGCCAGAATGAGGCCGAGCAATGGTCCGGAGGTCCAGGGAATAGCGTCAGTGTTGGAAGCCCTTGGGGCGCACCGAAAGAAAAAAAACCCTCACTCAAACCCATGGTCTGGTGCTTCGTGTGGCGGTTTAAGCAAGTGGCGCCCCCAAAATCATAATGCCCTCGCACTGACCTGTCAGTGACCCTGTCAGTGACGACGGAAGGCTAATGCTGGTGGAAGCTCTCTAGCTCCTCCAGATGTCCCTCAACACAACATTTGAAGTTGCAAGTTGCCCTGGACGAATAAAGTCGTGTACAGTCAATGTATGTCGTAACATGTGACACTAACAGATTGCAAGCTACGCCTCACCTTGTCGCAGACGGGATTGGCGCCGATGGCTATCCTGCCTTCCAGCGCCCAGCGCCCGACGCTTTTGTAATGGAATTGATAAATTGACAAGACAAGCCGTCTACGTAGTGCCCCTCCTCAACCCTGCCTCCCGGTGTCTGGTGAAGCTTGTTGCCCCTCATTCGCCCTCACACTCGTCCAGCCTTCAACCTCTTCGAGACAACCGCCTGGAGCTTTGCACACAGCAACCCACCTTCTTTTTCCCGCCTCTGCCAAGCATCCCTTTGGGGTTTCCTTTGACGCCGCCACCTCCTCTGCCGGCCGCTTCGATTGACCTGCTATTGATATCGACCCCATAAATGCCCAGCGCGGCTTACCTACAACTCTTTGCTCGACCCATCGATACTCTACTTGCGCCATTACGAAATATCCTACTCGCCCTCTGGCGGGCTCTCTTCCTCCGTCTCAGCCCGTCCGCTGCGACATCGACCCTGACAAGTCTGCCACGAACACGCTCTCCAACCATGGCCGCTCCAAAGAAAAAGATTGCCGTTATGACCTCTGGGGGTGACTCCCCAGGCATGAATGGTGTTGTTCGAGCTGTTGTGCGAACAGCTATCCATATGGATTGCGATGCCTATGCCGTCTACGAAGGATACGAGGGCTTGGTGCGGGGAGGAAATTTCATCAGGAAGATGGAATGGCACGATGTTCGAGGCTGGCTCTCCGAGGGAGGTACGCTTATCGGAACAGCTCGCTGCATGGCTTTCTACGAGCGATCGGGGCGCTTGACAGCCGCCAAAAACATGGTCCTGAACGGCATCGATGCCCTGATTATCTGCGGAGGAGATGGCTCGCTCACCGGCGCCGACAGATTCCGGTCCGAATGGCCGTCATTGCTGGAGGAGTTGGTGACGAGTGGCGAGCTTTCCGAGGACCAGGTTGCTCCCTACCAGCACCTCAACATCGTTGGCATTGTTGGTTCCATTGACAACGACCTCTCCGGCACCGACGCCACCGTTGGCTGCTACTCCGCGCTGTCACGAATTTGCGAAATGGTCGACTACATTGAAGCTACCGCCTCGTCTCACTCCCGTGCCTTCGTCATCGAGGTCATGGGACGACACTGCGGGTGGCTAGCTCTTTTGGCCGGAGTCGCAACAGGTGCAGACTTTGTCTTCATCCCTGAGCGTCCTCAAGAGCACGACTGGAGAAAAGACATGCGTTTGGTTGTCAATCGACATCGAAAGCTCGGCAAGCGCAAGACAATTGTCATCGTCGCCGAGGGCGCCCGCGATAAGGACGGCAACAAGATTGTCCCCGAGGAAATTAAGGATCTTCTGGCCGACAAGGCGGAGGGCGGTCTCGGACTTGATACTCGCATCACTACTCTGGGTCATGTCCAGCGCGGAGGTACGGCAGTTGCCTACGACCGCGTGCTCTCTACGCTGCAGGGTGTGGAAGCCGTCCACGCCGTGCTGGAAGCCACCCCCGACACCGAGACTTGCTTCATTGCCATGAACGAGAACAAGATTGTACGCAAGCCGCTGATGAAGGCTGTCCAAGAAACCAAGGAACTGGCCAAGGCTGTCGATGCAAAGGACTTTGAGAAGGCCATGTCACTGCGTGATGCCGAGTTTGCCGACCAGTACAATTCGTATATTACAACGACCAACGTCATGATTGACGACCACAAGCTACCCCATAAGCACGTGAGTGTTGGAAAGCTGACCTGACTCCTGGGATATGGAAATACTGACATGGGATCCAATTACTTAGCGCATGAAGGTTGGCTTCATCAACGTTGGCGCCCCGGCAGGCGGAATGAACGCGGCGGTGCGAGCAGCCGTTGCGTACTGTATCAGTCGAGGACACGAGCCCATTGCCATTCATAACGGATTTGCAGGCTTTGCGCGTCACCACGACGATAAGCCCGTGGGCTCTGTCCGACCGTTTGACTGGCTCGAAGTAGATGGCTGGGCGAGTAAGGGTGGCTCTGAGATTGGCACGAACCGTGAGCTGCCAGAAGAATCGGGCATGGAGCTCATTGCCAACTTGATTGAGCAGTATGAATTTGATGCCCTCTTCATCATTGGGGGTTTCGAGGCCTTTCACTCTGTGGCCCAGCTGCGAAAGCACAGGGACGAGTACCCTTCACTCTGCATCCCCATCTGCCTCCTGCCCGCGACCATCTCCAACAACGTGCCGGGTACCGAGTACTCTCTTGGATCGGACACGTGCTTGAATGAGCTCGTGAGTTACTGCGACAAAATTAAGCAGTCTGCGTCTGCCACTCGTCGACGAGTGTTTGTCATTGAAACGCAGGGCGGTCGCTGCGGCTACGTTGCTACGCTCAGCGGACTGAGTGTTGGGGCGTCGGCAGTCTACATCCCAGAAGAGGGAATCAGTCTCTCCATGCTCAACGCGGATGTCAACCATCTCAAGGAGGTGTTTAAAAACGACCGTGGGCAGTCCCGCGCGGGTCGTCTCATCCTGGTCAACGAAAAGGCGAGCAAAGTGTACGATGCCAAGCTGATTGCCAACATTATCCGCGAGGAAGCCCACGACCGGTTCGAGAGTCGTGAAAGCATCCCCGGACACGTGCAACAGGGCGGTGTTCCATCCCCCATGGACCGCTGCCGGGCGGTTCGGTTGGCCATCAAGTGCATCCAGCACCTGGAGGACTTTGGCTGCAACGCCCATAACCGCGTCAAGAAGGACCCCCACAGCACGTCGGTCATTGGCATCCAGGGCTCCGAGGTTGTGTTCACGCCGGTGAAGGCGCTGGAGGAGCAGGGGACGGACTGGCCCAACAGACGGCCCAAGGCTGCCCACTGGCTAGAGGTGCGTGATGTGGTGGACATGCTGGGCGGTCGGCCTGACTATCCCAGACCGGAGAAGAGTCTGACGGGGTTGATTGCCAAAGACACCAAGAGGGGCCTTGCCTGAGAGCAAGGCGCTGGATCAAGAGTGTTGGGGGGTGGTTTAAACCTGAACGAAGCAACTACAACTCGACTCGTTTCGTGCATTCATCTTATCGCTGGCGTTGTTGCAGGATTGGTGTACTTGTGGGTTACTCTTTATGGTTACAGTAGAGTTATAAGAACTAGTAGTCCTACCGGCAAGGTACCGACCGCGTGGGCGCGAATCTGCTTTTGAACCCGTACGGAGTACACTAGCTCCCGATTTTAGAGTATGCATACCCATCTCGGTTCCGGCAGTAGAAACTACTACTCTGTTGTAGCTCGTGCGGGCGTCAACGACACAAGGGTCCCGTGCGAGGGGCCAGCTCGATGTCCGTCAGATTGTACGGGCGTCAGGAGTGAATACTATCCCCTGGTGACTTGCATTACGCCGCTTGCCATGTGACGACCAGCAGACTATTCTCACCAGTCTGCTCACCTGCCAGTGACGGCTGAAGAGCAAAAATCAGTGGGCATCCATCATCCAAACTAGTCAAGTGACAGTCTCTCACACCCACCAGTCGTGCGTGGGGGACGGGCAAAGACGGTCAACAGAGCAGATGACAGCGTGGCAAATTTTATCATGAATATTATTCTTCTGTAAAAACGGGTCCGATGCCCAAAGGACCAAGAGAGACGAAATGTCATCCGTCCCATGGCATCCCCGGCGGACGGGCAGCAGGGCGGGGGTAAGGGGGGGGGGATAAACAAGCATTACGGCATAATGGGGTGGCTGCACAATTGCGTCAATATTCGGACATGGCCAGACGGAGCATTTTTGGGATCGGCGGCGGCCCCAAAACTTGGCAACTTGGCGGACGGAGGGCACGAGTTGACGGCGCAGGGATTGGGACGTGGGAACATGGGCGTCGAAACGTCGACTTTGACGAGTCGATGGACTAGGCCATGGGCAAGAAGAGAAGGAGAGAAAAAAAAAGACATGTTGCCGCTTCAAATTGCCAAAGACTGGTGGCAGCCGACAGGCATCAACGGGCGCTGTCGGGACCTGATGTTGTTTGAAACGGCCAGCGCTGACTGCTTAGACGACGCGGTCGAGTGATTGGGCAGACGTGTCGATGCTGTCCTGGCCCGCGGGCATGGATTGGCGTTGACGTCCGGCCTGGTTGGTTTCTCGCAGACACGAGGCGGGCAGTGGCGGCGTCGAGGCCAGCAAGACTTCGAATGACGGCAGGGCGAGCGCGAGCCCAGGCCGCGTATGTACATATGTACATGACTTGCATTGATGGCTCTTTGTCCTGCGCTGGCCTGCGCAAGCTGGTCCTGCGACGCCGTCTTGTTTCTTCTTTCTAAAGTTGTCACTCTTGGGCCCTTTCCCGCCCCAGCGACGACCAGACTTGACATTGTATACGTCGCGCGTTGGGCTCCGAGCCTCTGTCTGTTCTCGTCGCTTTGGGCCGTCCCGGTCCGCCAGCTCCACACGTACGGTCCGCCCCTGCGCCCCTCGCGGGTGACACTGGTCGTGCTGGTTTGGCGCTCACGTCACTGCATGTGCGCTCTCTCGCGTGCATTAATGTCATTACATCAAGCGTCCAGCCTCCTTCTTTTCCTTTGCCCATCCAAGCAGAGCGATATTTTCGCTCGTGAGCTTTTTCTTGCGCTACAGTCTAGCGTTTGCTTGCAGGCGGTGCCTCTTTTATCGACTTTTACTTTTTTTTTTTTTTCCATCTCCTCTCGACAGGCGCTCTTGTTTTGCCGTGTCTGCCTTGGGACGTTTAGGACGGCCTCGCCCATCCACGATTCGCTTGACGAGGCGTCAGTGCCTGGAACTTGAGAGTCGGTGCACCTCGACGGGCTGCCTCACCAGTCCTAGATTGACCAACGGGTTTGCAATCTTGGGCCTACTTGGACCAGAGTCACGACGTTATTTTTTTTTTCTCCCTGCCTTTTCTACTTTTATTTTTATTTTCTCCTCTCCTCTCTGTCGACCAGCGAGCCTCCCCCTCTCTGCGATATATCTGCCCCTCATTGTCAAGACGTCCCGAACAAAGGAAAATCCATAGTCGCCCAACGTCGCCGCCGCAACCATGTCGCAACGTGGCGCCAGGGCCACCGACTTTGAGGAAAGGGACTACTACCCTGCCCCTCGTCGGTCCGGCACGCGCTTCGAAGAGGCGGATTACCGCACCTCGAGGGTCATGACACGAAGCCCTCCGCCGCGCGAGCGAGAGTCGGACCGTGGCATCTCCTTCTTGAGAGATGACGCCCGAAGGTCTGAGCCGGGACAGATGGTCCTTCGCAAGCGGGACGTGGAAACCTGGGATGTGCACCGGAGCCCGAGTCCGCCCCGAGTCCGTGAGCAGCGCATCGTCCACCGACCGAGGAGCGAGTCGCCGCGTTATCATGACCACGAGCACGAGCGTTCGAGGACGAGGGTCGTCGAGAGAGAACGGGAGAGGGTTAGGTCGCCGTCTGCCGTGAGGATGAGGAGCCCTAGCCCGGGCGTACGCTTTGTAGAGCGGAGGAGGAGGAGCCCGAGCCCTCCCGTAAGAGAGCATATCCGCACGAGAATCGTCGAGAGGGAAAAGGCCAAGGAGCCGAGTCCCAGCCCGAGTCCCAGTCCGCCACCCGTGATACGGGGACCGACCATCGAGAGGGAGGTCATCACGCACTATACTGACGTTGATCACGGTACATTGTCCCGCCGCTCGTGCCATGTGCCGCCGACAGAGTTGGACTAATCCGCGTTTCCAGGCGTCATTCGGGCGAGGCCGCCCTCACCACGGCCGCACACCCACCGCGAACGCGAGACCGACATCGACATCTCCCTCTCCAAAAACAAGACCGAGGTCGACGTCGACATCCACCGCTCCCCCAGCCGTCACCGCAGCCGCAGCCACGAGCGCCGCTCGCACTACCACGACGACGAACTCATTGTCCGCGACGGCATGGACCGCCTCCGCATCGACGACGGGCGCCGCTCGCACCGCCGCGCCCGGTCCGCCGCGCCCATGGCGTCCCCCGTCGACGAGGAGGCCGAGTACATGACGGGCAGGATCGACGCCCGCGGCCGCATGGGCGAGGCGTGGCACGGCCACACCAAGGACTGGACCATTGTCGACGTGCCCCCCGGCACCGAGAGGGTGCGCATGGACGGCGTGGGCGGCGCCAGCACCGAGACCAACTGGTCCAAGTACAGCGGCGTGCGCCGGACGACCTTTGTCCCCGAGCGCGACGGGCAGCTCGTCGCCGTGCCGCGCGCGCCGTCTCCCCGGCCGGCGCCCGTCCCCGTCGTCGGCAGGGACCACACCAGCGTCACCGTCTACGACCGCGACCGCGAGATCGACGTCGACGTCGACATTGACCGCCGCCCGGGCAAGCCCAAGCCCGCGCCCCCGCCGCTTCCCACGCGCGACATGTGGACCGAGATCACCAAGGACCTGGTGTGCCGCGAGGCCATTGAGCAGATGGGCTATTCGTACGAGGAGACCAAGTGGTTCTTTTACATTATGGAGTATTTGCAATACGTGAGTCTCGACATTGATGTCTTGTCCACCCCCTTGGCACTTTTCCCTCTTATCCACCTCCCCCTGTTTTGTTCCCAAGGTCCTTGTGTATCCGTCAGTCACACGGCGAGGCTAACACCCAGCTTCCCCCCTTCCAGGACGAGGTCTTCCAGCTCACGCAGCTGACGGAGCGGATTCGCCGCCACCGCCGGCACCACAGGGAGGTGGAGTGGGAGCGCGACTACAGGGACGACTGGCACCACCGGTACAGGCGGCACCACCGCCCGCGCCACGAGTGGGATGACGAGCGCGTCAGGGAGCGCGAGGTCGTGTACGAGTCTCGCGGGCCGGCGAGGGGATACTTTCGATAAGGGGGCGTTTCCGGCGCGGGGTGTATATGGCGAAGGGGGGGGGGTTGGGAGGAGGGCAAGCTGTTTTTTATGAAGTTACGATGCATGACGGCGCGGTTAGGATAAATTGATGCTGAGTTTGGCCCTGCGCTGCGTCTGGGTGCTGGCTGCTGGTGCGTGGTGTGACTGGCGAGCAGGGTAGCATGGAAGCCTCCGCCTCAACTCGTAGGCTTGCTCGGCGTCACGCACCGATAATGGCTTCAATATTCCAAGGCGCCGTCCGACTGCGCCGTCGGCTCTAAACTGGGCACCGACGTCCGAGTGTGTCGGGCTGTGCTTGCGCTGCCGAGGACAAGACGGGGCATTCATTGTGCCGTTTTAGCTGCTAATGCCTTCATTCATGCTGGGGAGCGTCGAGGTTGTCGATCCAGGCTAAGGAACGCACGCCGGGTCAAGGCCGCAATCTGCACGAGATGATGGCGTGTACTGGTGCCGCTGACGGGTGACGGGTCCGTCGTGCTGGCGTCCCAAGAGTGAAGGGGCTAGGGGGTAGGCAGATGATTTTCCTCGGGTCGGGATCGTGTATACGAAATGCCTACATCTCGGCCTGCCCCGTCGCCACGAGGGACATCGGAGTGTGTATGTATGGTCGATGCTCGTGCGGGCATGAGAACGCATTGAGTACAAAGAGAGAATGGGGTCGTCGCCGGGTGGAATGACTGCTGTGTGCGACGCGTGCTCCGTCTAGTAGCAATGCTCTGTGCAGTAAATATTTTCCTGGGTGGCATGGCGGTTTTGTGTGCGGCAAGTATGTATACTCTGCAATGACTATTTTTATGCAATGACGGCTTTCTGTGCCATCACTGGGCTGTCTACGACTGTGGTCTGCCGTATTTTCGGCCGGGCAGTTGACATGCTGGGACGTGTGTACGGGAGCATTTGAACCAGACTCGACTCGACTTTATCCAGGGGCTGGTTTGAACCGGTACTGACTTATTGGAAACCAGCTGTTTTGCAAGCCATCAAATGCCAAACTCTCAAGTGCAGGCACTATAGAATATTGAAGCTATGTTGACCGTGTACGTAGTAGGTACATGTATTGACCCTTTACACCTGGTTCCTCTGTACCTTCGTATCAGCACACTGAGACCACGCGAGAAAAAGTTTTATATTACAAGCGGAGTCAGGTTCGCGGACCATTTCATTGTCTCAGCTGGCAATAAACTACGGAGTAGTATGACAGAATACCTGGCTGGTTTAGGGGGGGAATGGGGGACTGTCGTAATACCAAGTATAAAATTTGTGCTGCTTGCGCCGGTTGCCGTGGAAGCAGTGGGCGCGGCTGAATTACAAAAACAAAACGAGTCCCCATAAACAAAAACACTGCTCTGACGCCAAGGAGGCTCATGCGTCAGTATATAATACAATGGCCATGTCGAGAGATCCATCACAAAAGGCTTCGATGCGATTCCGAATTACATACCGAGTAGCTACATGTGTGTGTATTGCCACGCAGCAACTGCCCAGCAGGCATTAGGGCAGAGTACATGTAGCAGGAACCTGCAGCTGGGCCGGTAGCTTGCCCGACACTACGACCTCTGCCAGGTGGTTTCTGTCTGTCTGGTCGAGGTGTCTGGCGTGCTGGACACCAAGCGGGAACAATGACGCGCTACGGGGACACAGTGCCCGTGAGTGACGGGGGGAGATGGGCAGCGCTATTTTGGATCTGACGGGCGCCGGTTGTCTTTTTTGTGTGGTGCACTGGCAACCGGGCGCTGCTGGTGGCGGAGAGAGTGGGCGGGAAAAAATATCCTCCCGCACCTTGTTTGTCATGATGGCGACTGTCATTGGCTGGCGTAGCCCCGTTTTGGAGCCGGATGAGGTTGCACAGTGAGACATTCATGACTCGCACGGGGTTCGGGCGGGCGGTTTGGCAGCATGGCCTTGCCATGAAGGCTTGTGTTGGGCCGACGATTCGGACTTGTGCCGCGGTGAATTCTTGACAGGTGGCCGACGAAAACAGAGTCTGGTCCAGATAGATTACTAGGCATGGATATGGGGCTGCTGGTTCAATGTTGGTGTGCATCGCATCCCCGCTCTTCCTATCGACGGTTGTGTACGTACTCCATAGAAACTTGCCATATCTTGAGAAGGGATATACTGGTATGGTGGGAGCGCACAACTGTGCAGCTGCTCGAGCGAGTTCGAGTGAGATGAGAGGGTGGTATGGAGCAGTGGATAAGTGGGAATGACTGCCGGTTGGTCGTGGGAATTGCATGGAGCGCCCATGTCGATGCAGACTTTCTGCATTGTTGGGGAGGAGGGGAAAAGTGTGGACACGATAAAAGGCAGAGTGTAATGCGGCAGCAGCGTGTTTCTAGTGCAAACTTCCCCCAACGGCCATGCTGCTATGCGTGGCTCGTTGCAATAGAGACTCGTATGCATGTCGCGGATCGAGCCAGGCATTTTCAGACGCCAGACGCCAGACGCCTCAATCTCCCCCTGACAAAGGGTTCCGTCTGTTGATGATGTTGAACGATGCTGGTTCCATGTCCTGGCCCGTGGCACAGGGCTTCTCCGCAGAACGGCCCTGGGGCTACCTCTGGCGTCGGGGCTCGAGACGTCTGGTGTGTGTTGGCCGCAGACCGCCTTCCGGACGCACATTCATGGCGATGGGTCCCCTCACTGAGCTTGTGAGGCTGGCGGTTGCCTTGATCGACGGCAGGCACATGGTCCGGCTCGGCCAGTGGCCATCATTGATGTCTGGCACGCTGGACACCGCCGCTTGGGCAGCCTGGCTGCTCGGAACATTCGAGGGCGGCAGGTCGAAGGGTTCCTACAGCGGTGTGACACCCCCTGGGCGGCGCCCGGGCGCTTGAACCACGCCTGTACTGTGTACTAAGAATCGTCCCAGGTGCCTGCATGTGCAGCGCTGGCTCGGGACTCCCCTCATTGATTGACTGCATATGCCAGCTCCTCCCATACTTATGTTTACATGTAACAAGTACCTAGTTAGGCTTCCCTCGAAACTCTGACCTTTTTGATTCTTGTCCTTCCAACTTCCATCTTCATCCAATCCTTTAATTGCATCTCTTCTTTCCCCTTTCCTTGCTCCGTCTTTACCGGGCACAATTCAAAGCTGCAAACGAGTCTGTCAGAACGCACGGCCAGCAACTCGACCAGATTTACGCTCTTGTTTATTCCCACAAGGACCATCCAGAAGACGCCCCCCCCCAACACCCCCCCCCCCCCCGCCGCAACCGTCAGGTTCGCCCTGCCTGCCCTCCTGCTCCTCTGGCAGTTGTCGTCGTTGACGTTACCTCGACCGAGAAGAGAAAGGGAACCAAAAAAAAAAAGGCGAACCTGCCAGGCCTGCATACCAGCACGCGGCCATCCACCATCTACCGGCGACCATCCACATCCACGTCCACCACTTGAGGGCAGAAAAAATAACCCCCCCACCCGCCGCGTTTGGGGTCTCCGCCTTTGCCTACTCACACGTGCGACTTGTGGCCGGCCTCTGGCTTCCTTTGAAACATCACTACAATTCTCAACACCACAACAAGCCGCATGACGAGACGCTCTGCGACCTAAAATCATGTCGAGCTCAGAGATTAATCAGGTGCTCGCCAACTCGCTGTCTCCGGGTAGGTTCACACCTCCACTGCCCATCTTTTGGATTCCCCTGGATTCTGGCAACCCCTCGCTTGCCTCAGCGGTGCCCTTTTCTGCTCCCAGAGGGCGGCAAGTCCTTGTTTTGCGTTTGCGTCGCCTTCGTAGCCCTTGGCCGCTATCTGCCTAGACATGTTGTATTCCAAGGTGTGATTGCGTCTTGCTGACAGAGTTCCTTGCACAGACGCGAACCTACGAAATGCTGCCGAGCAGCAGCTTAACCAGGCTGCGGAGAGTAACTTCGTAAGTTGCCGGATCACCCCCTCCCTAATTTGCCCCTTGTCGAGCTTCATGCCTCCCCTGGCTCCTCGTACTGACTGAGTCTACGCCTCAATATAGCCGCTTTACCTGGCGACCCTGGTACAAGAACTTGCCAACGAACAAGCAGAGGGCCCCATCCGAGTTGCCGCCGGTTTGGCCCTGAAGAACGCTTTCACAGCCCGAGACTTTCAGCGTCTGCAAGAACTTCAAACCAAGTGGCTACAACGGACAGACGAGGATACCAAGTCGCGCGTAAAGCAACTCACCCTGCAAACTCTTTCGTCCAACAATGCCCAAGCCGGCAATGCTGCTGCCCAAGTCATCTCCTCTATTGCTGCCATCGAGCTGCCTCGCAACCAGTGGACTGACTTGATGCCCTTTCTGGTCAAAAACGTTACCGAGGGCGCCGATCACCAGAAACAGGCCTCTTTAACCACCATTGGTTATATCTGTGAAAGCTCCGACTCGGAGCTTCGAGTTGCTCTAGTCTCTCACTCAAACGCCATCTTGACCGCTGTCGTTCAAGGGGCCAGGAAAGAGGAGGCCAACAATGAGGTTCGATTGGCCGCTATTACCGCCCTTGGCGACTCGTTGGAGTTTGTGAGTAGCAACTTCAAACATGAGGGAGAGCGAAACTACATCATGCAGGTCGTCTGTGAGGCCACTCAGGCCGACGACTCGCGTATTCAGCAGGGCGCCTTTGGCTGTCTTAACCGAATCATGGCTCTGTACTACGACAATATGCGCTTCTACATGGAGAAGGCTCTGTTTGGCCTGACTATTCTTGGAATGAAGTCTGACGACGAGGATGTTGCCAAGCTTGCTGTCGAATTCTGGAGCACTGTCTGTGAGGAGGAGATCAACATCGAGTATGACAACGCCCAGGTTGAGCGTTCAGACCAGATGCGCAACTTTTACAACTTTGCACGCGTTGCTGCTAACGAGGTTGTCCCCGTGTTATTGTCGCTTCTTACGAAACAGGACGAAGACGCCACTGACGACGAGTACAACATCTCCCGCGCTGCCTATCAGTGCTTGCAGCTCTACTCACAGGCCGTTGGTGCTAGCATCATCACCCCAGTCTTGCAGTTTGTTGAGGCAAACCTGCGCTCCGAGGATTGGCACTTCCGCGACGCTGCTGTCTCGGCTTTCGGCGCCATCATGGAGGGCCCAGATGAGAAGGTCCTGGATCCCATCGTCAAGCAGGCTCTTCCTATCCTGATCACCATGATGGATGATCAGTCTTTTCAAGTCAGGGACTCCACAGCCTTCACTCTGGGACGTGTTACGGATGCGTGTGCAGATGCTATCGATCCCGTCCAGCAACTCCCTACTCTCATCGAGTCATTATTCAAGGGCCTCATGAGCAACGCCAAAATGGCTCCTTCATGCTGCTGGGCTCTCATGAACCTGGCTGAACGATTCGCTGGCGATATCGGCGCTGCTTCCAACCCCGTGACGCCTCACTTCAACCAGGCCGTCAGCTCACTGCTCGATGTCACGGCCAGACAGGACGCCGAAACTTACGTGCGCACCGCCGCCTACGAGGTGCTCAATGTCTTTGTGCAGAGCTCCGCTTCAGATAGTCTGCAGGCCATTGCCTCGCTATCCGATGTCATCATCAAGCGTCTGCAAGAGACTGTTCCGCTACAGTCCCAGGTTGTCAGCGTAGAGGATAAGATTACCCTCGAGGAGATGCAAAACAGCTTGTGCACGGTCTTGCAGGCCATTGTCATTAGACTTGATAAGGATATCGCGCCTCAAGCTGATCGTATTATGGAGATCTTGCTCCAGATCCTCAACAGCGTCGGAGGCAAGTCTAGCGTCCCCGAGGCTGTTTTCGGAACAATTTCTGCCCTCTCCACAACAATGGAGGAGGACTTCATCAAGTACATGGATGCGTTTGCTCCTTTCCTGTACAATGCTCTAGGAAACCAGGAAGAGCCCAGTCTCTGCTCCATGGCTATTGGTCTGGTCAGCGATATCACCCGCTCCATGGGAGAGCGCAGCCAGCCATTCTGCGACAACTTCATGAACTATCTACTTAACAACTTGAGGGTATGCAGATCTATTCGCCGCCAGCCCACATTATATTACTTATCCGGCTAACCCTTGTTTCTTAGAGTACCGCTCTCTCCAACCAGTTCAAGCCTGCGATCCTCCAATGCTTCGGCGACATCGCCGGTGCCATTACTGGACATTTTGAGACTTATTTGTCTGTCGTGGCTCAGGTTCTGGAGCAGGCCTCAACGGTCACTGCTACACCCGACGGCCCCATTGAGATGGTTGACTACGTGATTTCTCTTCGTGAAGGTATCATGGATGCCTGGGGTGGCATCATTGGTGCCATGAAGTCTAGTGGCAAGAGTAGGTGGCAGGCCCCTGGCATTTGTGGTTTACCATCTTTTACCATCGTCAGTTTGCTAATCCCTTCACAGCGCAAGCTCTGCAGCAATACGTCCCTGCAATCTTCAACTTGCTTGGCCAGATTGCCAACGATACCATCCGAAGCGAGGGATTGTTGCGTGCGAGCATGGGCGTTATTGGGTATGTGTGACTAGGCCTTTGAATATGTACCTGGATACCCGCTAATCTCGTCGTAGTGATCTTGCTGAGGCTTACCCCAATGGTCAATTGGTGGACGCATTCCGCCAGGAGTGGCTGACGGCCATGATCAAAGAGACCAAGACCAACCGCGAGTTCAAGCCGCAAACCATTGAGACTGCTCGCTGGGCTCGGGAACAAGTCAAGCGTCAGCTTGGAGGTGCTCAAACCGTAATGTCTTGAGCCACTCCTTTCGACACAACCGACCAGGAAGAGTTTTGAATCACGGACCAACAGTCAAGACTCCCCCCCTCAATGTCCTTGCGATGCCGCCTTGGTCCCCACGACTTCGAAAGAGGTCAATGGTCCACGCCACGGTGCCAGCGGCACCACCGCCATGCCTGAAACGCCACCTGCAAACACATTACCCAACAACACGATTCCTACGACCCTTTCACGTGTACATAGAACCCCCCACGACACTTCAGTAATCAAAATACCCCCCCTTCACCAATACTACGATATTGATTCCCCCCATGTCTTCAAATGCCCTCGTGTTCTAATTTACAGACACGCATCTACCATTATCATTTCCCTCACCCCCCCAATCCCCTTTCCACCTCACAACCCCCAACATATTGCCCACTACACATCTTTTGTTTAATTACCTCAAGCTACAACGAAGGGATAGAGAAGTCATGTAAAGCCCCGCATGGAATTTTTCTCAAAAAAGAGAGCGGCGGCACGTTATAAAGTCATGTAGAGAGGAACAGGGAGTACAGGCGGCAGGTTTCTACTCTTTGGTCAGTTTTTATTTTATCTTATTATTTTTTTTCTCCCCTCGCCTCGGGCTCAAATATCGGCTTTTTGTCACGTTCTATATGATATTTTTTTTCATTTCTTCCATTGTGTTTTTCTTGCCTCATGTTATTTGCGCTAGACGCCCTTCAAGTGAATGGGATCCTTCTAGAGCATATACGCAAAAAGCCGGATCTGGGATTACAGCATCATCAGTCAGAGAGAGGTGTGTTGTGGATGAATACGAAGATGTTGCATAGGGGTGTGTCGGTGAAAGATATGGAAAGGCTGTGGAAACGGAGAGAGCGCATGATTTGATTTGCCTCGATGGGTATTTTGGCGAGCGTGTGCTGGTGGTATTAGACTTGGCATCAAGTGATGCTTGTCGAGACGCAAGCTACACGAACAGTTCAATAAGAATAGTTGGTCCACTCTCGTTGTCATGTGCTTAAATTTTTTTTTTTTTTTTTTTCCGTGACTGTGCAATTATCTGTCCATTGTAGTATCACGGCGTATGGCTAATCGAAAGCGGGTGGGGTCTGAAGATGAATAGGCTCGGCTGTCAATTCAATAGGCCATGTATGTGTTTCTACGGTTTATCTTTGGTACGCGGTATATATATATATATCGTGGAGCACGCCCTCTGGCGCCTCGGTCATGGCTCACCCGTCTCTCATTGCATCGTGTCCAGCCAGGCACTGCTGTTCATCCAAGCAGACGTCGCCCCGTCAATGTAAAACTGGAGTTCGCCCTCGAAACCATCCGTTCCAGGAACAAGTTGCGGGTTGAAGTTGCCCGCGCCATAATGCGGAGCCGGCGGGCCGGGATTGTTTGAGTCAAACGCTTCGATGAGCATGCTTAGGCTGTCGGCGTTTTGGCGGCCCATCGGGGTGTGCATGTACATATTGTGTGAGTTTGGTTGGGCTGCTGCGTGAGGGGGCTGGAGCTGGTTTGCATACGGGTGTGGGGAGATTGTTGCTGGTACTGGAAGGGTTGCGCCTGGGTAGCCCTGCGATTGATGGAGTTGTGGTTGGGTTTGTTGTTGCGGCGGAGAGGGTAACTGAAGGCTGGGAGCAGGATTAGATATAGCGCTTTGGTGGTGCGGTGATCCGATGGATGACGAGGGCGGTAGTTCAGGCTGGGTTCCTGGTCGTGGGAGGATGTTTGGTCCGGGTAGAGTTGGAGGAGGCGCAGGGGGTAGAATCGGTTTTGTGATGGGGAATAGGGGTGGTAATTGTCGTGTAAAGCGAGGGATGGGGTCTTTCCCGTCGTCCATGCTTCCTTCATTGCCAAACGTGGCCGACTGCGGATCGAGGGAGAACTTCTCGAGGGCTTCTACCCAGCGTGCTGCTAGGGGCCATACTTCTCGGCATTCTTTGAGGATATTGATTGTTCTTTGGAGCATCATAGGTCCGTCACGGACGAGGGCTTTGTCCTGGCAGACTGGTGGGTTTGGTGTTGGCTTGTTACATTTGTAAATCGAGAACGGGAGGGAGGTGAGAGGGAGCGGGGGCTTACTGCTTGGGTATTTGCAAAGGTAGGTTGAGAACAAGCCACAGCTATATACACAAAATGCGGCAATTTGGGCGCCGACGCTCTCATCCGGAGATCGGTTGGTGAATTGGGCATCGATTTGTTCGTACAGATATCGCACGTTGATGAAGATTTCGTTGGACATGTCTGTGAAAAATTTCGTGTGGCCCTTTTTGTCGGGTTTTATAATGCTGTATACTTGTTGTAAGTTTGTAAAAGAATGCCTGGGGGGATGGTTACAGATACGGCGTAGGGAGGGCAACTGACTCTATCAGATATGGTCTACGAAGAACGATGTTGGACAAGCGCGTCATCATTGTCACGCACAAGTAGGCCAATTCCTGGCTTTCCGCCTTGTACCGTTGGAGAAGATAGGTGCTCCATCTATGTTCCTGAGGTAATTTCTCTTCCCACTCTCTCAGCTTTTCGGCCGTTTGCGAGAATTCACTCGTTGGGTCCCAGGGACGCGGACTCTTGCTGAACCTGACGGCACGTCGTCCAACTACGCCCCACCAAGAGTGAATCTGCATCAGCGTTGCAAAGAGCGAACGGTTGGAATCTCGTATTAGCTCCGGGTTGTCCATAGCGGGCGGTGTCCCTTCCAAAGCAGCTCGCGATCTTGGTTCATGTCCATTTGCAAAGTCCTCTTCGTTGCAGGGTAGAAGTGTCGTGATGTCACCTGCGGACAGCGACACGGGAGACAGGGGCCCTGAATGTAAATTGTCTTGGCTGTGTAACATCCACTAACAAAGAAATTAGCTGCCATGTCGGGGGAGGGTTAAATGGCAAGATTGCCTAAAATTCAGCGTCTTACAAGTGTTCGTCTTGCGGATTCGGCGCGTATGATGAGCTCAGGTGTTGGGTTCGGAATATGATACGTTTCCTCTCGCTGGAGCTGCATGAGAATGGCCATTCGGATGGCAATGCCCATATTAATCTTTGGCAACCCTGGTTAGCACTGGCCGGGGCATATCAGGGCAGCTAATGGTCAAATTACTTACATAGCTCCTGTTGCGCTCACCACTGCCTTGTTGGGCAATGCTTAACAAATAAAAGGCTTGGCATCTTTCTAGTGTAGGTTCTTGGTACACCTCTTCGAACGCAATCGACGATGCCCTTTCCATAAAGTACTCGGCAGCTTTCACACCGGTCCCATATCGTAATTTGAAGGCAGGACTGAGTCGAGCTGAAATGCTGAGAATGCCCATGAGTAGAAACAGGCTAGTTGAGCGCGAATCCTTACGCAGACGCTCCGGATACTGCTCCTTGGGAATAAAGCCGAGTTGAAAGTACTGTTTTGTGAAAAGATTGACGCCGTCAATGAGCTCCTCGAGAGGGGGGAGATTCTCCCAATTATCAGCCTGCCGTTGTTGAGGTACAAGTGAGCCATCTGCATTACAGCGACGTGGCTTGGAGCTGATCGAACCACTTCTCGTAGTCTTTTCGGCTCTCGTGCGAGGGTGTCGATACTCACGATCCAGATCAGGTTGTCCCCTGACTGGAAAGATGCTGTGTAAAGGGAGCGGGGTGTTAGAGATGGGAATTAGGCGAGGAACATTCGGCGCAAGTGTAACTAACCATTCCTCTGCAGGTATGCCCGCTTCATGACAGGACTTGCACGGAGGCTTGCCCTTCTCGTGAACGCACTTGCTTCTCATCCGGCGACATCTGCATATTGATGTTAATTTTTGTTGGTATACGAATCAAATATAATGTTTCGGTCTGACCTTCGGCATGCGATTGGAGATCGGCGTTTGATTGCCGGAGCTTGGCCTTGGCTGGCGACAGAAGCTCCGCCGTCTACGCTCAAAGGACTTGCCGCTGAGCCCGGCGCAGCTGAATTATTTGAGGCATTCGAGGTTGCAGACGTAGACCCGTTGCTCATCCCAAAGGTATAGGCATGATTCACCCCGGCAGGCCCAGCAGGCCCAGCAGGGTCCATCTCCTTTGCCGGAGATCCAGCGGAGGACCAGCGGGAATACTTGTAGAAGACGGAGTGCTCAGCGTGGTGTACAGAAGTGGGCGTCTTGGCTTCAGACACAACGGGGAGTGGCCTCGCTTTATTTCGCGTGTGGATTCTATCTTGGGTCCAGGAGCCTCAAGCCTAGAGACTGATCGGCCTGGCCCAGCCGGCACCGACGAAGAATCAATCAATTCTCGTCCTTGAGCTTAGTATAACGGAAGCCAGGTCACCAGTTGTAGCCTCGCTCTTGATCCAAGTTGCAGGCAGCACGGGGATAAGAGGGCTGGGCCGAGATTCATCTATGATCTAAAAATCATGTGATATCCTTCAGCTTCAGCTTCTCCCGTTTCGAATGGAATCGTCCCTGCTGCGGCTGTGCTGCTCTGCTGGTTCTCGGCGAAGATGATCAGTATGGGCTTAATCGGACGAAACTCTTGGCTAGCCACGCCGGGGATGGCCAGGCTTTTTCTTCACCACTAGTTTTGGAGTGCGGAGGCTGAGGACAGCCGTCCAAAGTGTCCAGAGTTCGCTTGGCTTGCTGCATGGAGTACAAGGACGCAATAGCGCAATCTGCAAGATGCAGTCGAAAAGAAGTACCAGTCGACACTAGCCTGTCTGGGATAGTTGCTGTGTCACTCCGTACTAGTATGTGCAGTTGATGACGCCCCATCAGACACACACTGCTGATAATGATATCGAAGGGCATGTGCCGGCATTGGCGGCGCCATTGTCCCGTCTGACAGCCTTCATCGAGCCAGCAGTTTAATATATTCCATGTTGGGTCCGGGGTCACATCCTGGCATCGTTCAGCCACAATCTGTCTGGTATACAACACTCCTTACAGTTTGGGAAGCAGTAATTTGACCAGACCAGGCCCTTGGCTTATCAGGCGTTATGGTATTAGATGGTATGCTATGCTATGCTCCGTAGTTGAATGCTATAACACCATGGTTAGCAAAAGCGAAAAAAGTTGAAAAAAAATTATGGGAGCAAATTATGCCCCAAGCCCCCCAGGTTTTGCAAGTCGACCTTTGTGTGGCTCTTGCTGGTAGTAATAGATCCGTCAGTACTCAGCCAGTGCGCTCCCACAGCTTGACTTTGATATCAATTGATGTTCCACTTTACTCAGTTCAGCCTGAGCACTCCATTACAGTGGCTGCTGTTGGCAGGCCAGCCACCGCTTTGTTCTCTGTCGTCTGCCCCAGCCACTTGTTGGTAGCCTTCAAGTTGCCCAGGATGCTATAACAGCTCCCACAGAACAATCTTCTTAGTGGTGTACGGAGTAGGCGAACTCCATCCATTTGAGCCAGTACTCCGTGGACGCGCCATAACCGGGCCTTTCTTTGCGTACACAATCCCGAAGCTGTCTGTTCATGCTTGATGTAAATGTCTGTATGGCAACCAAGACCATCTGGTCGTCTTGCCAGCGGAGCCACGGCGGCAGCCTCTGTGCGTTGCGCGGACCCTCTGAGTGACAGTGTCTAACGCCACCATTTTCATGCATTGCTACCCTCCGCCTGGCAGGATCGTCCTGCGTTGGGAAAAAATTAGCCGCTTTCAAACTCCAATCTTTAGGCCACGGAGAGCTAACACGGGGTACTAGCCACTTTCCATGTGGACAGAGTCGTACAGATCTCCTCCTAATCTGGAGAAACTGACGGGGACGCTCTTGTATCAACTGAAGTCCCGGAATCATCCTAGATGGACCAATCAACCTGAAGCCCAGATGGAGGGTAATGTGATGATACGTCCCTGTGGACAAGGGCTTTCGGGCCATGAACCTCTCGATCACGACGACCCACTACTAGTACTTCAGTCGATCATGTTGTGCCTTCGTCCTGGCCAGGGCAACCTTGCCCATACCACCCACGCATTGTGTGCGCCCCAATCCTCAATCCTCAATTGACGGAGCTTGAGTGGTCAGGTGTGGCCCGGAACCTGAACACTGACTGGTTCGAGCCTGGAGAGACGGTCTATTATCGTGAGAGATGGCAGATGGTGCGGAGAAATTGAGAGGTCCATACATACCTCGTCATCCACCGGCAGCGGCATAAGGCTCGATGAGTCGATGCAGCCACCGCCGCCCGACGTACCGAGAGTACCAGTCAAATTGACGTGCCAATCAACAGCTGCAACAGAGTTGGTGGCGGTGGTTTGATTGAGGTTATCATCAGAAGGAAAGCATTCGAGAGCCAATTCCACGAAATTGGACAAGGGAAATTCTCTAATGATGACGGCGTGTGACACCACCAGACTGTTGGGCTGTTAAACGGAGCGGCAGGTGCGATCCGGGTCCTGACGGCATGCCGAGAGAGGCTGGTGCCTAGGGTAGGTAGGTCTATGCTTTGATTTTTTTTTTTTTTTTTTGCCTCCTGCTGTTCCAAAGAATTGATACGCCTGCCTTTCTATAATTGCGAAGTCAAACATTGTGGGCTCGAGATTGTTGGAACCTACATACATACATACATAATAGTAATAATAATCTTGGCCCTGCCGCCATCTGAAGCTTCATGGTGGAGTGGCGCCCACCAGACCTGCTTAGCCATATCGCAGTAATTGGAGAAAAATTTCGCTCGCTGGGCGCCAAGGCCACACGACGACCGACGACCGACGACTCATCGACCATCACGAGTCTCAGCTAGTAAGCACAAAAATACACCAATTACATGTAATTGATTCTCGGTCCCTTCTCTAATCTTCACATCTAACAATACTGCAGTTGTAGCCAATCTCTGTAATCGTATCCTCAAGACAGTGCCCGTCCATCTGCGGCACATCGCCACATCTCACCATGGCCGCAGCCCTCACAACCATCTCGCTGCCGTCGCTGCAGAAAATTGCATCCGGCAAAGTCCGCGATCTCTTCAGCCTCCCCGACCCCAATGCCCTGCTCTTCGTCGCATCAGACCGTCTCTCCGCCTTTGACGTCGTCATGACCAACGGCATCCCCAACAAGGGAGCCATCCTGACGCTCATGTCGGCGTACTGGTTCCGCGTGCTGTCTGAGCGCATCCCCAGCCTCCGCACACACTTCATCAGCCTGGATGTTCCCGCGGGCATTCCCGCCGAGGAGGCCAGCGTCGTCAAGAACCGCAGCATGCAGGTGCGCAAGCTGCAGGTGTTGAAAATCGAAGCCATCGTGAGGGGGTACATTACCGGGAGCGCGTGGAAGGAGTACCAGGCCAGGGGGACCGTTCACGGGCTCGCCATGCCCCAGGGCATGCGGCTTGCTCAGAAATTCCCCAGCGCCATTTACACGCCTAGCACCAAGGCGGAGGCGGGCGCGCACGACGAGAACATCCACCCCGACGATGCGTGGAAGGAGATTGGCGACAGGGAGACTGCCAAGAAGGTCGAGGCGCTGGCTTTGACAATCTACAAGACCGCCGCTGCGTATGCGGAGGAGCGTGGCATTATTATTGCCGACACCAAATTCGAGTTTGCCAAGGATGCCGAGGGCAACATTTATCTCGTGGACGAGGTGTTGACGCCCGACAGTTCGCGGTTCTGGAGAAAGGATGGGTATGAGGTGGGAAAGGAGCCAGACAGCTTCGATAAGCAGTTTGTGAGGAATTGGTTGATCAAGGAGGGGCTCAAGGCCAAAGAGGGCGTGACGCTTCCAGAAGATATTTGTGTTGCTACGGGAGAGAAATACAAGGAGGCGTTTTACCTGTTGACGGGCACCAAGTTTGAAGATGCGGCTAACAACTAGTTATCCTGGCAGGTCAAATGACTAGGCTGTGTCGGGGTAATGATTATAATTAGATGGAACTTTTTCGAGTCTTTATGTGTTGCTTCTAGATGGTTGTTTTCCCATTGCAGTCTATAATATGAATCACGATGACGCCCACCTCCAGTTATGCTGTGTAAGCAGGCCTTCTTTCACGTCACCAGTTCTCATTGGGAAATGGTCGTTTTAATCCTAGGCTCGGTCAGCAATCCCTGTTCAAAAAAGCACCCCAGTCTGCCCAGCAGAGCACAGCGAAAGGATGTAAATACCTCTTGATGCCTTCCTTTACAATATCGGGATCCTGTGTATAAACCATCCGAAACCAGCCCGGCTTGAGTGAATGTTCCTCCCTTGGATGCAAAAACACCCCATTGGCCATCAGCTTCTTGGCTAGAGCAAACTCGGCATTCGGCTCGCCGTCCAAGTCGGTCGGCAGATACGGCGACAAGTCAATCCACAAGAAGAAGCCGGCGTTGCTCCCCGCCAGATACTGCACGCCAATGTCCTTCAACCCCGACGTGGCAACGCCATACGCCTCCTTTAACTTGACCCGGTTGAGTTCCACAAACTCGCGGCACCACTTCCGATCTTCCAGCATGGCGGCGCCAATGGCAAGACTGGGGCCGGCCGGGTTGTGGAAGCGGATGACTCCCCGGATGGCTGCTTCGACGGCCTTGCTACGAGTGATGATGGCGCCGATGCGGAGGCCTGCGGAGCCAAAGTCCTTGCTGAAGCCGTAGGTTACGTGGAGGCGTTCGGTGTCGATGAGGCCCTCGGGGTCGATGGCAAGGATGGATGTGAATTCGGTGGCGGAGGGCTCGCCCGAGTCGAAGGTTGAGCAGGCGTAGATCTCGTCACTTATGAGGTGGATGTTGTGGCGTTGGCAGAATTTCATGAGAGCGACGAGGGTGTTTCGGGGATAGCATTTCCCTTTTCGAAGGGGCCCAGGAGATGACAAGTCAGATGATGCCGGTGAGATGATGGGTTGAAAGGCAGCGTACCTAGAGGGTTATGCGGATTCACGATGAGGACGGCTCTGATCTTTACACCCGCGGCCTCGGACTTGACCAGGGCGTCTTCAAACTTGTCGACAACGTCCTCGTCAAAGACATTTTCTGCGTCGGTGTCGGCGTAAACGACACTGACTTCGGCTCTGTTGCCAAAGTCTAGCTCGAATCGCCCGTACACTGGACGGCTTGTCATGATTCCGTCTCCTGGGTCGGCCAGCCCCCAGGCGAGGATTTCGTGCATCGGGGTGGCAGAGCCGGTGACCTTGATGTGATCAGCCGTGATGGGTGTGTACGGCCTCAAGTACTCATTGAGATGGACTGCTAGTGCTGTTGGAAAGCGGGCTCCGCCCGCAAGACTGAAGCCATATGTGAATTGCTGCGATTCGAATTTCACCTACATGCAGTGGTGGTGAGTTTAGGCGAATAGGGGCGCAAAATGCAAGATGAAATCATACGGCACTATTCACGAAGCTTTCCACATTGCTGGTGATTAGTTTCTATAAAGCATTTTAGTATTTTCACGTCGGGATAGCAATTCTATTTGATGAGGAATTGTTACATTCTCAGCGGTTCCGAACGAAATGAGGCCGTCCGGGTTCTTCTCAGCATCATACGTCTGTGAGGGTGCAAATCTCCAGGGTAAGCTTTGCTTCTCGAGAGAAGCCGCCGAACGTTTGGAAAGATAGGACTCCATTGTTTCAAAGGTGCTGGTGGCCAAAATAGGAGAAAACGGCAAGCATCTAATGCAATTGACCGCACTCGACTAACATACATGAAGAAACGAAGTGGAAGAAGAGGAAAGGGTGGGCAGAAACGTGCTCATGGCGCAGGTATGTACATCTCGCAAGACATGCAGTGCAGTCCACATCGGTGCCCGACGTTTGCGACTACCCGTACACCGGTTGTTCTGATGAGTCATGCTGTGGATCACCAGCAGCATTTTTATGGAGGGACGCTTGTCAATTGAAGGGCTTGGTTCTCTTGCCTTGCTACACGCAGGGCAGTCTTTTGCGTGACCGTGGGACGGGAGCCTGTGGCATTGTGGATTGTATCCGGATCGATGGCATGGTGGCTACATTTGCCGTGGTTGGTGTTTGGGCTCGACTGTGGTCAGCATCGCAGACCGTGTCTAAGCGGCATGTCTAAGCGGCATGTCGAATCGTCGCAGTGAAGAAATCTGCCGGATTTGAAAATGAATTTATAACCAAGTATTTCGAAAATTTCTCAACTCCAATACGCAATCATGATACTGATGCTAATTCGGGAGACAGTTGTACCATTGACCGTTTCCAACCATGTCTAGGGTTAGGGTTCTACACATGCACTTGCGTAGTCGACCAGGGAACTCTGACATGAGTTTCGAAGACAGGTAATACATTGCATCAATTGATGCAAAACATTATTGTGTTGCACAGTTATTCAACGCAAGAATGACAAGATGGCCAATAGGCATTGTTTGTGAATCTAGGATCGACGTATTATCTACTATAGCTGCCGGCTGTAAACGTCTACCTCGACAGCTGCCGATAAGAACCTGCCAGCTGATATTTAAGTCATAATAGACAGCTACTACCGTGGCGCGTCTGACCGCGTCATTTAATCCATCCCCAAAGACGGAGAATTTTTCTAATTTCCCCCATTTCTTCCAACAGCCCAACCGTAAAATATCACTTCATCTAGTAGTTCCTAGTATTGGTGCAGATCAAAGCTGGGAATTTATCGTTCCAACATCCCACAACATTCAGTCTTACCCTTATATAGATATACGATACAACCATCTCGGCTGACCTGAATCTCCCGATACATCAAGGTGATGTCCAGCGACGACCATGTTTTTCAGTCACGAGAGTACGTTTCACAAGGATGTCACTGGATGTCTAGTTACTAACCCGTTGCTAGTCTTAAGTAACAACCAATATGGTGTTGCAACAATATGGTACCATTTAGTACAGCCATGATTATCCCCAGAGTATTGCTAAGGTGTCCTAGGCTTGTCGCAACCGTTGGCAAAACCGGCCAGCGGAAGTTGAGTCGCAAGACCCTTCAAGACGTTGACATCCCCAGGGCATGCGAGAAGATTCTCGATCCTGGGGCCCCTCTTGCTTTACGACTTCAGGGGAACCTGCTATATGGAGTGTCACGGGTGTTTTCTCACCAGTGCAACTACGTTCTTTCGGATGCCGGGAAGACTCAATCGGATATGATGACCTTCTTTCGCTCCATGAATACAAGCGCGACGGATGAGAATGCAGGAAAGGCCAAGTAAGCGCCATTGGTATCCCTCATGTCCCAGAAAGAGAGTACAGTCAATCTAATCAGTAAAAGGCGACAACACATCACGCTCCAAGATGACCCCAGCTTCGACCCCATGGCGATGCTTCCAGGGCTGGAAAAGTTGCTCAACACCGAGACCCTCTTCAGCTTTACGGCAACTCAGGAATCGGCCGCCAAATACTCGCAGATGTCACCACTTGACAACGTCAGCCTAGCGAGTGCAACCACCAGTCGCCGCTCAAGCTTCATCGGCCTGGATATTCCTCTTTCATCACACTCTGTCGGAAGCTACCAACTTCCTGGTGACCTTGGCTGCTACAGTTCGCCCTTTAATAAGGGCATCCAGGAACCAGACAACATGCCCGAACTAGCCTCATTTGCAGACAATGAATTCGATCCAATTTGCGGCGTCGGCCTTGATTTTGATGCTGACGGCAACTTGATCGGCATACTTGACGATGAGCCTGAACTGCCACCCTTGCGTGGCACGAGTCCCGACCCTCTCCTCACGGCTGGTATTACGACGCCGAGACTTGAGGATATAGTGCATCAAGATAATCAGAACTTGGCGGAAGAGCCCATTCCTGGTCTCGGTGAAGCCGCACTGCCAGATGCAGAGCCGTTCGCAGTACCCCCAGCCGTCGAGGAACGCAACACCGACGCACCAACACTGACCACGGAGACCACAGAGACGGGGAAAGCCGCAGCTCCATACAGAGCTTCCCATCGCCGGAGGTTTCCAGAAATGCTTGACCAAGAACTCCGAGTCCCACGAGACGAGTTTCGTGGTTGGACCGAGGACTATGCGACAAACATGCTCGCTGCCCGCAACAAAATCAAGGCCACAACGCAAGCAAAAGCCAAACAAAACGCACTCGCGTTTCTCTACTGGAAGGGGATAGCACAGGTTGGCAATTTCCAGAGAGACTTCGGCGTCAACCACCCATTGGCACATGAATTCGCTGGCACAGCTCTAAAGGCTCACATCCTGGGGCTTAACGTAGACGACATTGAAGATATCAATCCGAAGAAGGGCAGACGCCGCAAGTCACCCGAAGCATTTGGGCACGGCAACGACAACACCAGAAACGTACGACAGCGTATAGACGAAGATGAGTTCGCGCGAGGAGAAGCCGCCGCGCCCGCGGATGGCCTCGACCTCGGCCACGACTCGGCCCCAGAACTAGGCCTAGAAGCCGGAGCAGCACTCGAGGACAAGCATTCTTCCTCTCTGATGCCCTGGAGCCGCCAGGGATCCGCGGCACCTGGATCGGCCCCGCGCGCCCCGGGAAGTGCTCACAAGTCCGTCGCGGCGCCCAGCCCCCTCCACGGCCGAGCAAGAGGAAGCCTCATCGGCTCCGTCGAAAGACAGAGCGACCCCATCGAGGGCTCTCTTGGAGTTGTCGGCTTCGACTCCCAGCTGTCCTCGATGGACTTTGACCAGGGCCTCCTGACGCTCAACCTCGGCGCCGCGGACGACACCCTCCCATCTACCCAGGGGCTAGACACCTCCAGCCAACGCTTCCTGACGTACGTTGCGAACCAGGTCGCGGCGGACGATGCCCTCGGAGCCCGCGGCCCTCAGCAGAAATACTGGATTGATTTCGACAGTCTTGCCAGTCCGAATGTCCACACCAAGGCCATTGCTGCACAGGCCTTCCTTCACGTGCTTTCCCTCGCGACCAAGGGCGTCATTTCTGTTGAGCAGGACGGCATCCAGGACAAGCAGCCCTTTGGCGCTCTCCGCGTCGGGCTTGCAGGCCACGTTCTGGACGCGGCTACCGCCATGCTTGAATGATTCTAGTTTTGGGAATGCCGCCTGCGGGACTCGCATTGGAGCTGCAACGCGTCCATCTAAACGGCAACTGATTCCCGACGTTCTCGGAGACTACGAGATTTTGCGTTACGTTTTTACTCTTTCTTTTTCATGATATGCTTTTTTCTGTTCTTGTTCTTATCTTCCGTTCTATTCGATTGATACTTTTTATTATCGCTATTCTTTAACTCTCGAGTTTGATTTTTACATGGGAGATGTAGTCAATCATCACCAGAGTTGGCGGGTGGTCAAGTTGACCTGATTCTGGGACTGGGACAATATTGGCGAATATTTTCAGATCATGGCGGGGATTTCATCGTGCGAATGACAAAATGAGGGGTTTGATTTTCCATTTTTGAGCATTCTCTACCCAACTCTATATCTGCGGGATGGGATGGGATGGGATAGTGCGATATATCAGGGCGCAATCGGCGCTCAAGTTGAATTTTTCTATTACTGGGAATGCCATCACATGTGGGTGGGGGGAGGGCTGCTGGTGGCATAATTATTCATTTGGTCACATAAACTCATGGGTGGTAAGCTATCTTAGTTAACGAATGCATCATCGTCGTCATTAACGCCTTCCCTATCCTCAAATTGCATGTAATTTTCTTCATCAGCCCCACCAACAAATTGCCATGCCTTTTTCACATACTGTAGGATAGAGTCGTTGAGAGCCAAATCGGGCGTTATCCAGTCAAAGGTTCCAATATTGTCTTCCGAGGCAAAGGAGCCTGTACCAGTTACTTGTTCATAATGCATCCGCCAGAGGCATTTAGGCGGCTCAGATGTTGGAATTGCGTTCAGGAAAGATGAGAGTGCATTACTCAGAAGACTCTTGGAAGTGGAGCTAGAGACTGTGCTCAGATACACGATGCCTGGTATTTTATCTCGTTAGCGAGCTGCGTTCGAAGAGACTCCCCAAGAATAATGAGCAATGAGATTGTGCAATCAGGTTGTCAGAGATAAGAATCGTCATTGTAATTCAGACAATGTAGATAAGTATTCGTTTTATTTGGCTCATCCGAACACGAACATAGGCATGAAAAATCAAGAGAGGGGAAGTACTCACATTGTCCGGCTGGACATTCACCAGTATCACTGGAATGAACCAAGGCATAAATGGGAAACCCAGAGGCAGTGCCATCATCAGTTGAAATGGAACCGACAGGGAATGCTACTACTGCTGCGCAAGGTGTTGGGGCACCCTCAACGACGACTTGCAACATGCTGGACACGGGGCAGTTGACAACAGCGATGAGTCTGCTGAGAAGGACACTATCGGTTGAAGTCTCTTTGGTGCTTTGGACTAAAGTTTTTGACTTTACGACCACGCCGTTGGCGAGAGAAACTTGGACATTTGTCTCGCCGTCAGAATCCATGCGCTGCACCTCGGAGATGCCAGTCCCCAACATGTAAACAGCGCCGCCAACAGCACCGGCACGACAACCTACCTGAGCCACTTCCGACAGGCCCCCCCATTTGGGATATACGGCCGCGAAGCCTGCTCCGAACATGCCCATAGAGGTAAGATGACGATGAATAGCGGCCAACCCATCGCCTACCGAGATTTTGCCATCTGCGGAGAGAGTCAGGGTGACGACGTATGACTGCAAGTCACCATCCAATTTGAATTCCCTTTCCAGGAACTCGGCAAGTGGTTCTGATTCGCTCGGTTTCCACAACTCAGCCTGCGACTCGGTGTCATAATCAAGAACAAACTTGAGAAACTTCATCAACGAGCGCTTCGCACGAGCTGGAATAGTGGTATTGGAGAAGACATCCTCTCTCGTGGACGGTATCCGACTGAGTGTTGGCTCTGAGGATGCCCCAGCGGCCTGATAGATGAAGAACGACCCGACGGCCAGGAACTCGATCTGCCGAAAGGCCTTCGACGAAACCAACTGGTTAACCAACTCAGATTGTGCGAGGATCAGCTGCGGAGCTAAAGGAATATTATACGATCGTGAAGCTGCAAGACCTTCACTCTCCTTGGTGATCTGCGCTCCAGCAAACGGAGTGGCATCCGGACCGCTGTGCCTCGCAGCCCAGTCATCCGCCTCCTGAAGACTCAACGCAGCCTCGGCACCGCCATAGTACTCGTTAGGGTCGACGTGGAGGACATTCTTCCCCGACCGCGAAAGAGCTCTTTTGCAGATGGTCAGCAACAAGGCCTAAAGTCAGTTAGACTGATTTGGGGAGGAAAGAGCATAGCCAATGGAATCCAAGAAGCTTACAGGGCCAGAAGGGACTGCTGTAGCCCTGTGCCGCTGATCACTACATCCCACTGTGTGTCTGAGAGGGATTCCATGGTGTGGAGGATGTGAGGGAGGCGGGTGATGGAGAAGAAAGTTGAAGCATTTTGTTTTGCAGATCGGATGGAGGGTTTTTGCATGCCGGGCTCGTGAGTGGTGGGGGTTGGTCGCGTTTGGCTTAGTGGCTTTGTGTGGTAGGCGAGTACTTGTCTGCGGGCCATCAATTCCCACTCCAAAGTTTTTTTTTCCTTCTTCATTCACCCGCTCTTCTCAACGACCAATGCATTGTGTACCGCTGTGTATGTCGCATTGCGCGTCAAAAATTCATGCAATTTTACAAGAGCGGCAGATTAATTTGTCGGCCGGTATCTACTGCCCTAGAATAACGCCTGAAAGGGTAGTTCGAATGGTTGACACATGCCTCATCAGCTGTCCGTTGTACAGCCACCATGGCTGTTTAGCTATATCTACGTTTGCGGGTTTTAATTCACTCGAATCGGACTGGGAGATATGGGTATCATCCATGTTCTGATTTGACTTCTTATCTAGTTGCCGGTTATCGCAGCTGTAACACCCTTCCACCTTTGGTTTGCCCAGCTCATAAGACTCTTTGATCGGAGTAGTTTTGGTGATACTACGACGCCCCCATGCTTGGATATGGACAATATCCTCATAGCTTCTTCTTGACAATCTACTACAAGTGTGATGCTTTCATCGCACAGTGATTCCTCGAGTCTGTCAGGGTCGACCAATAGCCAGAACCTTCCATCAGTCGGCCTGTCCGTCTCCTTGCCTGTAAACACCGCCGCCGTGCAGGCAACAGGCATTCCCGTAATCGTGAGTGGCTTCGGGTCCTTTTTTGTGCAAAGAACCATGTCACGGTCGGGGTCGTAGCGTCCTCGAGGCAGTTTCGTGTCTCGCAATGCAGCGAGCGTCGCAGCCCAGGCCGCGTCAAATGGATTTCCGTCAAAGGAAATAAAGAAGATGTCAATGTATAGCACCCAGTATGCGGCCACGTACTCTTCTCCACTCTGCTTATCGACATCCTCCTCGTCTTCGTCCATCTCATCATCGTCATCAGCAACCATGCGTTCCGATGGCCGAGTGTGCCATATCCGCAGATCCTCTGCTTGGAGCAGTTTTGAGTCGTGAAGAAGAGAATATATCCTGGTGCTCAGAGTCTGGGCCAGCGTCGTAGGCGGCCCTCCTGGTAGAAACTGGGGGGAAGATCCCGTGGCCAGTTCAATGTTTGGCACAAGCAGGTCATAATCTCGAAGCTCAGTTTCTCTGTTGGAGGCACGGTAGTTGGGGATGTGTTGTGCCAAGATGGTTTCGCCGCGAACGCCGCAGATGACAGTTGTGTCTCCCATGCGAACTAGAGAACTGCCATGCGGGTGTGACAGGCTGGAGAGATTGACGGTCGTCGGGCGAACCTCCTCTGGGGCGCGGCCATTGCTTCGTGCCGGTGCAACATGGTCATCAGAAGGCTCTAGGTTGGCAAGAAGATATGGATGAGGCGAGAGTTTTGCAAATGTGGCACGCGAAAGGCCCGCATCAGGCGCCATGACGACAAATCCGAGCGCCCTATGATGGTGGGAAAATCCTAGAGCAGGTCTTGGCTCGGCGTAAGATGTGACCTAGATCCTTGTGAGCGTGGAAAGGCTGTTGAATGTGCAAGCTTGCATTGCGAAGCTGGAGGATGGCAGGAAAAGTCGGCTGCAGCCTCGTGGGGAACGTGGGTGAAGGTTGTGAAGCAAGCAACCAATGGACCGGGCCGGGCACAAGGCTAGACAAAAGTGCTGCAGAGGGGTCAATTGGTCAATTGGTTTGGCCGCCCCGCCAAAGCTCTGTCTCGACACGTGGGGCTCGCAAGCTCAAGCTTCAACATCGAAGTTGACAGCTCCAGCAATTAGAGTAGAAGTAGAGGCAGTTTAGCATCGTCACTGTCTTCGACATTGCACCTTCTCTCGGAGTTTGACGGCTCGCTGTAAGGACACCATGGGATCTGGTAACTTCACAGACTTGGGCAGACGAGGACTCACTGGGACTTTCCGCAGCTTCATTCGCCCCACGTCCAATACTGTTAAGAAAATGGTGTGAAGTACAGGCGCTTGCGCTTCCCATAATTGCCAACATTGAATGCCAATACGGAGTACGGAGTACGGGCTTGTATTGGCGAACCATGCCAGCGGCTGCAATACTTGACCAAGCACGAGATATCACATCATCCTCGATTCAATGGACCCAACAGCCAGTACAGAGTAACGGACTGCCCGTACAAGGAAGCGATCTGCACGAGAAATATCGTCGGATGTTGAGGCCGAGCCCGGTGGTGGGAAGGAAAGTGTGGAGGCGGGAAAACTTCACAGTGCAACGCCATGTTGGCTGCAGGTCGCTTTTGCGGTCCAGCAATTGGACGGGGTGCTGGGAATAACAGGTTTGTTTGCATTTGTGGCCGGAATGGAACAGTTGAGAAGCATCATGAGCACGAAAAGCAACGTGCATGCTACTGCATATGTATGTGACACGCTGGGCTCTCCTCGCCGACGCTAGAACATTGAATGTTCGGCCCTGACATGTCTGGTGCCGTTGAGTCTTCCCTTATTAGCGTCTGGTTGGAGTGTTGGCGCCCGCCTCTATTGAGGTCTCTGCATATTGGTCCAGGTCCCTTCATGGTGCAATTGATTCCATGTCTGTACTCCGTCAATCCCCTGGGCTTGCACATCGACAGGTGCTCTCAGTGCCGCATTCTGCAATACTGCCTGGCACTCCCAGCCTCCAGTTGGTACCACCGCGATTGACCTCAAGTGCTTGCGAAATGCTGAGGCCCTGGCGATTTGCGCCCCACCCCTCAAGCCCATAGCGAATGAGACGCTGTCCATTAGCGCCCGTCCCATGCAAGGTCGCTGTGGCTCCCCCGTAGCGTCTAGTCCTCGGCCCCTATCTGCCGAATCATTGTTCAGAACCCGGCCAGTAGCAGCTACCAACGGCCCCCAACATGGCGCCCACATCGCATCCCCACCCCAAAAACGTCGAATTGGTCCGTCTCATCTCGAACCATCACCGGCTTCCCTTCAGTCTTCCTGTCCCTCATGTCCCTAATGGCCACATCCAGCCCTCTTTTGACCAATTGCTGCCAGACTCGGTAGGCTGTTGGATGGCACTTTATCATATTGGTGGTGGCCCCGATATCTCTGGCTGACCATCATAATGCGGCTGCGGGCTATTCCCGACGACGGGCAAGATTGAACTCGACTCGATGGCAATAGCAGGTACGCCATCACCTTCCACCAGCCTACTCTGTACTCCGTACGGAGTACATATCATTAGCACAATACCTTTTGACTGCTGACGAATTCTTGAGAACCTACCGAGTACCAGCCACACGCTCTCCGCCGGAACATTCGATCCCATTCCCCGCCTGCCATGTTGCTTGGCCCAAGCTCGGTCGGGTGACGATGCATGTCACGCAGTCTCACTCCCACCGCATCGCGCGTCAACCTATCCAGTCCCTGTCATCTTCTATGTGACCATCCGCCGCCATTGGCGTTGCCCATATCTTGAACCAGCCAATCTCGTGCCATGATCTACCGCCAGGCCCTTGCGAATGAACGTGGCCACGGACCTTTTTTACACAGCAGCTACGGATTAGTTCGCCCATCCCCGTCGCCTATCCCAACTCGCCAGCTTTAGTTGCCATCGACAGCTCTTCTGCTCAATACCATGGCCTCAGTCGCTCACTCCTCCAAATGTGCCAGAGCACTCATCTTGCATAAATTCTCCACCGTTTGAATGCGAGGGAGTTCTTTCTGCACTTGACCCATGTGTGTCGCAGTGGCCGTTGGCCGATATCACATCGATTTGTGATTTATATCCCGGCACCCTGCCGCCATTTTCTTTCAGACTCCACTGCCTCAAATTTCCTATTCCCGGTTCTTGTTTTGCTACAACATATCCCCCATCTCCCTTCTGTCTCTATCGAAATTCGTTACTGCGACAAATGGGACCCGAGAGCCCATCAACTGCCTCCTGTGTCGTGTAAGCCGAGTTCATGAGCGTGTGTTCAAACGCCGACGCACCCACTACTGTCGCAACAAAGGGCGAGAGCCTCAGCTCTACCCCTATGTTGATTTGAATATACTACCACAAGTCTGCGCTCTGTCGCTGATCTTGTTTCACCTGTTGCCTTTTAAAAGATACCCAATTAGGAGCTTCATTCGCCGGTCGAAATGGCTCCGAGCTTCCAGACTATATCAATGCGAGATGCGGCCGCCCAGGTCGGCCGTTCCTTGTCGCACCTTACTAAGCGCATCAAGATTCCTTTGACGCCTACAAGCCCGCCGGGGCTGTTGCAGGCGAATGCCGTTGATCCCTGGAGCCAGTCTGGTAAATATGGATTAGGATGGACATACTTCGCCCTCAGTTTAATGGGATGTGTCCTCATAGTTCGTATTTGGCATTACTGGCAAGACAAAATTCGCCAAGCCATTTATAAGCAAGAGGTTGAAGACCATTACCGAAACCTATATAGCATCGAGGCCGACTATGCCATGGCCGTACAAACGGGCCAGTCACAGCAATTTTTCCCCGACGGGCCTGGCCTGGGAAACAGACAATTCCGGCCGAAGGCTCATTTCTCGTCCGTCGGTATCGTCAACGATACTCTGGCTCTGTTCCGATGGGTCTTCTACCGGCCCATTCCAGACATTGTATGGGGAAAGAATCGCTTTACGTTTTCATCTCTAGCCGTGTTAGCTTGCGGCTTCATTGCCCTCATCTTTGTCACCCTGTACTGCTTTCTTCAACAGCCGTTGTATTGGGAAAGCATCCGCTTCGGCTCACCGCCGGTGGCTATCCGATCAGGGATGCTCGCAGTCGCCATGACACCATGGATCATCATTACTAGTATGAAGGCAAATATCCTTACACTAATCATTGGCATTGGGCCAGAACGTCTCAATGTGTTCCATCGTTGGCTGGGGTATCTATGCCTGTTCCTGTCGCTCGTTCACATGGTCCCTTTCTACATTCAGCCTGTCTGGGAGGATGACGGCATGACTGTCTTCAACCAGCTATTCCCCGACGGCAGCGGCATGATATATGGGACGGGAATTGCCTGCATTGTACCGTTGATTTGGCTTTGTGTGGCGTCGCTTCCTTGGATCCGACGTGTTGCGTACGAAATGTTTGTCATTCTTCATGTGCCAGCTGGCGTTGTATATGTTGGCCTCTTGTTCTGGCATACGAAAAATGCCCTCTTGACTTGGGATTACCTCTATGCCACCATTGTCATCTGGGTGTTTGCCTATTTTATGCGTGTTTTTAAACTCAACTGGTTGAAGCCATGGCGCAACGCCTTCCTGGTTGGCGACGAGGCTGCTGTCACTCTCATGTCCGAAAACGCAATCAAAATTACGATTCCTACTCAGATGAGATGGAAGCCTGGTCAATACGTGTACCTCAGAATGCCCGGCATATCTGTTCTGGATAATCATCCATTTACCATTTCATCTCTTTGCAGCGAGGACTTTCCATCCGAGTACGGCGAGAATTATCGCGATTGCGTTCTTGTTTTCAAGCCATTCAGGGGATTCACACGAAAGGTTCTGGATACAGCCATTGCCAAAGGACCCTTTCACACGTATAGAGCCTTCTTGGATGGGCCCTACGGCGGTATGCGCAGGGACCTGGCGGCCTTTGACACCTGCATTCTCATCGCGGGTGGCAGTGGGATAACTTCATTAATGTCGCAGCTCCTCAACCTCATTAAGCGCATGCGCGATGGCAAAGCTATCACGAGAAAAGTGGTGGTCGTTTGGGCATTCAAGAGATTCGAGGCTATGGATTGGTTCCGAGAAGAACTCCGGATTTGTCGGGAAGCAGCACCCCCGGAGAGTGTGACTTGCAAGTTTTTTATTACCGGAGCCGTTCGCCACCGAGATGCTGGCCAAATGACCGCTCCTGTTAATGGGCAAAACCCCCGAGCCCTCAACCATATGTTGCACGACAAGTTGGACGGATTCGTGGCTGGTATTGCTTCCAAGCGTAACTCGGCTCTGATCCAAGCCGAGGCCGAGGGTGATCCTGAGAGGGAACGTGAACTCCGTGAGGAGAATCAGGATCGCATCACTGCTCTCCCCCAGCAAAAGTACCTCCAACCGCACCAGTATCCTCCTCCTCCGCCAGGGCCACCCTCGAGTCGCCTCGGACCTAATGGGTACCCTGAAGATAAGAAGCTCGAAGACGACGATGTCAAACAACCCGAAGAATTCCACTTCCCGTCTCTTCATAAAGAAAATCCTCCTCACTTCAACTACGCTCCCCCAAATCCCAGTAAGCCTGCTCTCAATATCCCGGAGCCCCAAGAGCCATATCCTGTGCGAGCTCCCGAACTCGCGCACTTACGGCACCCTGCCAATCCAGAGAATGCCAAGCAACGACCGACGTCTACTATTGGCCCGCCGGCCGGGTTCGACTTTGGTTTCCCAGAAACACCGACCGAATTCCAAAAGAATTTGATGAGATCGGCTTTCCCTATTCCGCATGAAATCGACGGCGGGTGGTCAATGGAGTACGGCCGGCCTGATCTGGGCTACATGCTCAAGGAGTGGGCAACGGGCGGCGTGGATGGACGGGGCATTCTGGGCAGAAGAACAGCCGTGTTTGTTTGCGGGCCTCCCTCAATGAGAGTTGGAGTCGCAAACACAGTGGCGAGGTTGCAGGCAGAGATTTGGGGAGATGACGAGCTGGAGGAAATCTTTCTCCACGCTGAGAACTATGCCTTGTAAAACGGGGCAGTGTGCATGGTAGCAATGCCATAATGAGGCCAAATGTGAGTGTATATAGAACTCGGGCGTAATATTTTGACGATTTAGTTTACATGCGTGTTGGAAGCGTACAACCAATGCTTGACATGATTACTGTACGTACCTAGGTACTTTCTAATGAGTCAATCATGTACCTGCCTGGTTCCAAAGTTCCATTTCTCGTGCCTCCGCGCAGTCCTGCGCTCTCTCATAGCCGTCCTTTTCGCTATTGACGTTGCAATACCTCCACGCGCACAGACAAACGCCGTCAGAAGCGCAGTTCTTTCTGGCCCTCTGCTCCGCGTCCGGGCACTGATGGAATGCAAGATGACCGCCTCTGTGGTAGTTTTGGAGGCAATACGCGGCCACGGATAGACAAGAGTTATGCGTCTTTTGGCGTGTAGCGCACACGGGCATCTTGCATGAATTTGCAGTCTGAAAAATGCCGTAGATGGCCAACTTCGCGAGTCATATCGACACTCTCGGTCAATGCCTTGCCAGGCATGAATTTGGTCACCCAAGGGCAATGGCCAACGTTTGCATCTTCCAATATGCGTATCCCGCGGAAGATGACAGCAGGTCCAGGGCTTCCCGGCCTTTGACATGATTTACACGGGTGAGTATGTTGAGAGCATAAGCAAGACTAAAGAGTGCGCCTAACCCTGTTCTATATATACTCGAGACAAATTGTCTCCACTTCCAAGTTCCAACAATCGCATCCCAAGTCAAAAGAGTGCCTGTCTACCTGCGGATTACAAACCACCCCATGCATCACATCATCCCTCCATCGATACGCACAAAGGCAGTCTCTTTGAAAAATGGGCAAGACCTGCAAGCGGATCCTCCCAATGCCAAAGGGCCGCTGACGCTACTTGGCGTCGCATGGGCACCTTGATGGGTAGAGCATCATGGTCTCGTGGGAACCTTTATCGACAGTTTGGCGACGATATCTTCTTCTTGTCTCTATTTTTTCTCTCTTTTACTTTATTTTCCTCTATTATTCCCTCAATCTCTATAGTTTCCATGCTTTCAGTTTTCGACTCGGATTTGTGCCTCAACATACAAGCATACACGTGCGACCAAACCTCAAACATGTGCCCGGAACGAGACATTGAAAAGATCGCCAAAGGCTGGACAATTGCCATGCTCTATTCCAAGGAGCGCTTAAAACGAATCTATGACTGGGGCAATGACCAGTTGGAAGAAGCTGCCAAGGGTGGCATACTGGTTCTGGAGACTGTGTGCTTATTTGTGCATGCTTGCGTCAAGCATGGTCAATACCAGTACGTTGAGCCTTCTTTTCCCAATTTCCCCCCTTGGCTATCACCGCTGTGGTTTGATGGGCGCTAATTCTATCCAGACTGCCATTCGAGTTTTGGAAAGTCCTGCATGCCGAGTACGGCATTGTCGTGTACCCCTCGGCTTTGACGGAGGATATCGACGTGCAGGGCTTAGGCGTCGATGTGACATTTATGGATGCTTATGGCGGGCATATCGGTTGGTTCTTCATTTCTTGCAAACAACCCGATCTTTCTCGCTGGCTAACATGTTACAGTCATGTACGGCCGATGTTGCGGCTCGGACCCGCCCCCGTGTCCGATGGAGTTTCTCAGAGAACCGCCGCCAGTGTACTCCAAGTAACAGGAAACATGAATAGACTTATTTGGGCCAAGAAGATGAATTACGCCGAAATGCGTCATATGATGAAGACGGCGTTTATGGGTGAAGAGTGCTTTGCAATGGTGGCGAGGAGGCGACAAAATGCATTTCAGGTGGCACAGCATCAATATAGTACGGAGTCATGGCATTTATACAGAAAAAGGAAATTGTAGATCATGATTTCACCTTCTCGCCCATCGCTCCGTCTCTGTTCGCCCTCCAGACACCCTCCTCGCCATCAAACTCTTCCCTCTTCCACACCTCAACCTTTGACTTGCACTCCTCCAAAGCTTCCTCCCCGGCCCGCCACGCTGCTTGTCTATGCGGCGACGATACCGCAATCAAGATGCTCTCTTCGCCGATGGGTACGGTCCCCAGACGGTGGATCATAGCTATGCCCTTGAGGCCGTGCTTGGTTATTAATTCCTTGGTAATAGCCAGCATCGTCCTTAGGGCGAGTTTGTTATACGCTGTATATGTGAGTTCTTTGACGGGTTTGCCGGCAAAGTTGTCTCTTGTTGTTCCTGAATCAGGGTCAGGCCGTGAGTTTTTGTGGTGAAGGTGCTGAGTGAGCATACCCGCGAAGAGAACTATGGCGCCGGCCGCTGGGCTGCGGACGCGGTCCATTACGGTTTGGACGTTAAGGTGGTCTCTTGTTAGGGCAACATAGCAGCCTTCCGATGAGAGTTCCCATACATCTTCGTCTTGCGATGCCATTACGATGGTGGTCTGGGCTGGGACGATTCTAAGAGTAAACAGGAGTGGGCAGCGGGGATCTCCGAGAATAAAGGCGGCTAGAGCCCAGCTGTGTGGGAATGTTGCCAAACTACCCCGTGAAGTATTAAACCAGGAAATAGGGGAAAAACATTCCAAAATTCGTTTTCTGAACCAAATCTTCAGAAAGTCGAAACAAAAACAAGCAACAAAGAATCTATCCCCTCTGTTGCTTCGGAAGGTTGTGAACAAACAGGGTAGGTTGTTGACGTCGATGGATGACTAAGATCTTCAACGGGTCACACACACCAATCGGACCCTTGAAACTTAGTTCCAAGCTACTATCCACCACACCAGACACCACCACTTCGTTGCTGATTTTTGTTTCTCCCTTGTTGCATCTTCGCGCCAAGTATCATGCACATCGCCGTCATGCGCGACGATTATCACGGACGATCCCCCGACCGAGGGCGGCATCGAAACGACCCCGACAACATGGGAGCCTCGCGAGGCAGAGGCAGAGACCGAGAGGGCCAAGACCGGCAGGACGACCATTACCGATCGCGTCATGGTAAAGACATGATCCGCGCCTTGTGTGGAGACTGATACAGCCTTCAAGCCTCTTGTCATGGAGCTTTTTGTATTAAGACTAGACAAGTTTTGTTCGCTAACTTACCCACGGGGCGTCGAGACTATTCCAGGTCTCCTCCAAGGCACAACTTCTACGACGACCAACGGGAGAAGGCACCACAACGGCATCACCCAGACCTGGGCGGCGAAAGGGATTATGATTACCGCTACGATGGCCCAGATGATGAGTATAGAAGACGACACCGGAGCCCCCGTCATCGATCAAGACATTTGGATGATCGGGGTCATTCATACGAGGACATGTACGACGATGGGAACCGTGATGAAGGCAGGCAGCGGGGACGGTATGACGATGACGAGCCCAGAGACGGCGGCGAGTATGCTCACCATGATGGTCGTAGAGGGAGATCCCGTAGCCCTTACGGCAGACATTACAGAAGTCGGTCCCGGAGCAGGCCGCGAGAAGCTGGGAAACCCACAGACACGGTAATCCTCGAGGGACTGCCGTATAGTATATCGTCTGCAGAGGTGTGTGAGGGCGACTGTTGCCGGCGGGCAATTTATACTGGCGAGCTGAAACTGATGGTGGTTGATAGGTTCGCGATAGCCTTCTTGCCAACTCGATTGCGGCTGAATTTCCGTCCATTGACGTGAGACTTTCATCTTCAAGAGGTCAGTCCAGCGGCGGGTGGTTTTTCCGACCGACATTTGACTCATACCATGAGCAGGAAACCGACGAGCATTTGTTCAGTTTGAAGACGTGGATCAAGCCACTGCTTTCGTTGAAGAGCATTTCCCAAAAATCCGCATTGAACTGCAGCATCCGACTGATGACGCACCAGACGGCAAGTTTGAAGCATATGTTCACTATGCCCGCAATCGCGATGACGGTGACACCCGGCAGATCCGAGCCGCCGACTGGATTTGCCCACAAGTGCGTATTTTGTGTCCAAATACATGCGGGGAAAAGATAGGCTGACCTCTTTAGTGTGACTTTTTGAACTTTTCTACGAGAACAAGGTGCAAAATATGCGGCACTCAGCCAGCGGGTAAGAATGAGCGATCCGTTAGGCGGACGTGACCCATAAGCTAACTGGTATCGAAGCGAACAACTGGGAACAAAGCCTCACAGGTGCGGCCGATGTCGCTGACGGTGCTGAAGCCGTGTCGCAAATATTGGTGGTGTATCCGTTGGCATCATTCGTGACAGAAGACATGCTCGCGAAAGACCTCAAACTCCTCGAAAAGTCAGAAGAACCAAAAAGCTCGACCAACGGGCCAACCAAGTTAAAGTCAACCGCTCCAGGAGCCGATGTCTCTCGCTACGGTGCGAAGCCGGGGTCATTACACCGCGTGTTTCTCATACGCGAGGTGACCTCGGGGGAGAGCTTTAAATACGGCTTTGCCGAGTTCTGGACCCTTGAGGATGCAGCCGCGGCAGTGACAAAGTTTCGCATGTCTCGCTCGTTTACTGTTGCCGGCTGTGCTGTTACTGTTGCTCCGACACACATGGGCGTATTTCTACCCGAGGAGCGCGAAATCGCGCCGAATATCGAACACATGTCGTTTAATCCGCTCTTCAACCCCTCCCTCCGAGTACGATATCGGGACATGCACGTATTTCCAAGCCAACTAGTAGTCACATCCGAAGCACCCGCCGACGTCAACCTCAACGCCGCCAAATCTACCGAGGAGGAACAGGGCGACAAGAAGCAGAAGAAGCGCAAAGCAGAAGGGGGCCTAGCCGCGTCCGCAGCCAAAAAGTCGGTCCCCATGGCAGGCCAAATGGCAGTATGGCAGAGGAAACACGACGAGCTCCGCGGCGTCGAAGAAGGCGGCGACGCCTCCAACGGCCAACCCGACTCAACCACCAAATCGACGCCGATCAAGATTTCACTGTCAAACTCTGCAAAACTCGGGGCTCCCTCGGCCCCCCCAACATCCGCAAGACACCCATCGCCGCGCGCGAAATCGCCCACTGCCCAGGCAACCCCACCACCAAGCTCACCACAGCACGCACCGGAAAGCACCACCCCGAAAGAAGAGACGTACATGGACAGAGAAAGACTCATGTGCCTCATCTGCATGCGCAAGTACAAGTCCATCGACGAAGTCAACATTCACGAAAAGTCGCGGAACCACAGATCCGCCATGGAAGACAGCGAGAAAGTCAAGGCGGCCCTCCCGCGACTCGCGACGCGCGACAAACGCCAGAAACAGGATGCCCAAGTAACCCAGTATCGCGACAGGGCCAAGGAACGGCGCGACATTTACAACCAGCCCAACAGGCCCTCTCAGGCCCCCAAGCCCAAGACTGAATCGAAGAAACCACCCGAGGAACCGAAGCCCGCGGTCAAGGCTGCATCCAAAGGAGCAGGAATGCTTGCCAAGATGGGCTGGACAACAGGTGTAGGCTTGGGGGCGAATAACGACGGCCGCACAGAGGCGATCGCTACGAATGCGTACCAAGAAGGCGTAGGGTTGGGTGCCGAGGGGAGTAACTTGGGCGATGCGGCAGAGTTGGCGGAACGCAAGACCAAGGGCTCTTACTCGGATTATTTGACTACGGTGCAGGATAAGGCGAGGGAGCGGTATAATCAGATGAACTGATATTGTTCAATAGTGTACAAGTGGCAAAATCAGGCGCAGTCTGGCAGAATATATTTGCCCATTGAGAAGCATTCGCTTGCACTGGCGTGAGCTGTGGCATGTTTTTTTGTTGTAGAGTGCGATGCCTTGATCTGGTTTGTATATTTGCCTCCAGTCTCCTTTGCATCTCTCGGCCACAAGGCCAAAAGTCTCTCACAGCATCTGCCACACACCCACCGCGTTTAGAGGCTGAAGGGAGCAGGTGTCTGTGGGAATTCAAGACATGGCTGCCATCTGTCCCGGCTGCTTGTTTCGGGCAAGGTGGAATGGTCAGCCGCCCAAAGCGGGCCGCATCCTCTTCCTGGCGCTTTTGAGGCTCAAGCTGACTATGTACGTACATACTAGTATTAAAATGAAAAAAACGCCGAATGGAGCAACGGCCGAGCCGCCAGGAGATGAGCATTGAGTCATCACCCTGGAACCCAGGTCGGGGAGTTCCTAGGCGGGCAAATCGGCGGCTACTCGATGCAGGTAAGCCGCATTAATTAAGTACTACTACGGAATACAGTGTAGCACGGAGGACTCCGTAAAGGCACAAGGAAGGCAGGTGGTAGGGCTGTGCATCCCCAGTTGCATGGGGCCGCTGCCACTTTTTGCCTCCACAGGATGGAGCCCAGGCCCGGACCCGCGGCAGCTGGGATGACGTGAAAGGGAGGAAGTTTGTTCAAAGCGCCTCGTCCTTTTCCATTTATTGAATTCATTCTTTATTTGCACGGAAACGCAAACGCCTTGCATTTGGACAGCGTGCCACAGCCACCCCATTTGCGCCGTCTATTGGCCGCCATTGTCCACCCGACAGCTGACAGCTGGTGGCCACAGCGGTGTTGTGGCTAGTGCTCCGCCCGTAAGCGAGCGCGATGACGACTACCCATGACATGCAGATCTGCGTGGCTCAGCTCTTTTTTTGGGTCTGCAGTAGACTGGGCCATTGTTGTATGTAGCATTTATTTCCGCGAGGCATGGATCGGTCGCCACTGCCCAGTACGGAGTACTAGGTGCTCCTGGGGCGGGGGCTGAGCTACGTAATCTATTTATTCATCAGCCGCATCATGCGGCTGCTTCACCGGGCCGCCTGGGGGTTGATACATACTTATATGCGTCGCGGCCCAGCGGTTTGGGGAGCTGGTGTCGTTTCTGCGCCTGCGAGCTAAGCACCACCTCTCCCCCGGCCTGCCAGAGAGACGAATTGACTTCACGATGCCCTCACTCCACCACGTGGCGCTTGTGCTGGGCGCCGTTGCAACAGTTTCCGCGGGCACGCTCTCGGTTCCTCTCGAACGGCGAGGCCCCAGCGAGGAGCACTACCGGTTGCTGGGCCGGGCCATTTCCCGTCGTGCCGCTGACAACGGGACCGCTGAGCTGACGGCCCTGAATAACATCACCGCCGCCGGCTACTATGCCAACTTTGCCATCGGCACGCCGGGCCAGAATCTTACTTTCCAGCTCGACACGGGCAGCAGCGATACCTGGATGAACTCGCCCCAGACGCGGTACTGCAGGAGCGCCACGGCGCAGTCGGAGGCGGGCTATTGCACCACCACTTGTACGTCCGCCCAGGAATGAGCATGTATGAACCGCCGTGTTCGACATTGTGGTTATTTTATTTTTGGTGTGCCCATCAAGCCTGCGCAAGAAGGCTAACATTGGTGGCCAGTCAACCCCCGAGACAGCAAGACGTACACGCTCGTCGACCAAGGCGGCTTCAACATCACCTACCTCGACCAGCGGCGCATCACGGGCGATTACTTCAACGACACCGTCACCATTGGGGGCCATGAAATCGCCAACCAGCAGCTGGGCCTCGCCATCTCGTCCACCCGCCCCACAGGCATAATGGGCCTGGGCTTCAGCATCAACGTCGCCACGCCCAACAAGTACCCTACCATCATCGACAACATGGTCAGCGAGGGCGTCATTGCCCATCCAAGCTTCAGTTTGTACTTGGTGCGTTTGCCACAGCTGCTTGCCCGCAGATGGCCTCGGCTTTGCTAACACGGCGTGCAGAACGACCTCGATGCCACATCCGGCACCATCCTCTTTGGCGGCATCGACTCTGCCAAGTTTCTCGGCAGCCTGGCGACTCTCCCCATCAAGCCCATGCCCAACGCCGAGGACACCAACGTCACCTCGTATGCCGTGGCCATCAAGTCCGTCTCGGCCACGGGCGTCAAGGTCCCCTCCGTCGCTCCCCAGTCAGTCGGCATCCTGGACTCGGGCTCCACCATCTCTCTGATACCCGATTCCCTCGTCAAGCCCATCCAGGACAAGTTCGGCGTCATCGTGGTCCAGATCCAGGGCCAGGCCGCGCCCCCCATGATCGACTGTGCCTGGAAAGGCAGCAAGGGCGACGGCATCCTCATCAGCTTCGAGTTTGACAACAAGACAATCAAGGTCCCCATTGCCGACATGGCCATCGACAGCCTCCCCGACGAGCTGCAGCAGATCCTCAAGAGCAACGACGCGCCCTCTGGCTTCAGGAGCTGGACCCGCGCATGTCTCTTTGGCCTGGGGGGCTCGTCGGCGTTTGGCGTCCGCGACGACCAGTTCTACCTCCTGGGCGACACCTTCTTGCGCTCCGCCTACGTCGCCTACGACATGGCCAACCAGCAGATCGGCCTGGCCCAGTCCAACCCCAACGCCACCGGCTCCAACGTGGTCGAGATACAAAAGGATGCCAAGTCCTTCCCCAACGTCCAGGGCTCCGACGGTTCGTATCCCCCGCAAACGCTCGGCCCAACGTCCATGTCGATACTAACACATGACCAGCGCCTGGCCCGGGAGAGAAGGCCAGTGCCTCTGGCCGCCTTGCTCCCTCCTCCTCCGTTGCCGCTACTCTCCTCCTGGGCGTGGCTGTCGTCTTCTCAGCCTTGTTGTAAATGGGGGAATTTTTGAACCTTGTAATGATTTATGTTTTGCATTTGGTACATGCATTCATGCGTATGACACGTAGGGTTTGGGGCAACGACATGGCGCTGATTCATATTGCCATTTAGAGAATGGTCATTTCGGATACCCTCATTGGAGCACACGTCATTTTGTAGCTGGCGTTGTCGACAAACTCATCATGACTTGATTTCATAACCTACAGCGGGAGGCAGAATATACCTAGAAGGGTAGCTGAATATCGCGCCCAGTAGTATAATGTAGTACAATCAGTAGTAGTGTATACTTTATAGGCCGTACATCTACCGTCGACTGTCCCCTCTTGTCCTCTGTGTGAGAAGATGTTGGACGGAATAGCTTTCGGATGGGCAGGTTGCCATGGAGAGGCTTGAGTTGGGCAACTGGCATTAAGAGAGTACAGCTTACATTGCAATTTAACGAATAGGGTAAAGAGTCTAGTTACGATTTTGGCACTACGGTGCGATATAACCTGCAAAGTAGATGGCATCATTTCGCAAGGAGACATACATGAATTAAACTAGTAGTCGAAGAGTAAAGCAAGTTGGCACATACAAGTTATTGAGTTGGTTTATGAGTACGAGGGCCATTGCTACGGGACCAGGGCACAGGGCTCTTTTGACTCCTTGTAAATAGTAGAGCTCTTGGGTCCTCTGGCCTTGGGAGAACCAGGAACCTTTGATGCCAGGGACTCAATATTGAATTGATGTTATTACAGCTGAATTGAGTTATGGCTGCGGCCCCCGGCAGGGGTAATTAAATGAAAGCACCAGACGGTTAACTGTCTTATCGGCGGCAGCCCAAGAGGCTTGAACTCAATCAATATTTCGTAGGCATCAGGGTCTTGTACAGAGGATTCATTTGCGACATTGGCATTACGATACTATAACCTGCATTTCATTTCAGATGTAGCCACGGAGGACTGAGCCAGAGACTCTGGTTTGCGCTGCTGCGCGTTACGGACTTGCCTGAGCACTGCACATGTCATCCCGGCGTGCAGGGGACGGGGAATGCTGTGTCTGGAGTACTAGTCCGCATTCACCGGACGAAAAGTAGACCCAGCCGAATAAGTGTACACGACAGCTTCTACCTGGGCCTCGACCATGCACCGCTCACAACGGACAGCGTTCCGGTAGACGTGTGACGCGCTCTAATTCGCCTTGTATTCTATGTAGTGCAACAGTGACATCCAACTTGTGGACTCGGAGGGGGACTATACAAACTACACATCGTGGCCCTAGCAAAGTACATCGACATGCCTCACTTGACCGTGCCGTCATTCCTGGCCTGGTTTACAACTTGCTCTTGTCGGGCTCGTCCGGAGCCAGTCGCACAACGCCCTACGAGCAGGTTAGCTTCATTCACATCTCTCAGAGCACGACGCGGACTTGCCTCTTGCACACAGGTCGCCAGCAATGTCCCGTCCTTTGCAAATATACGCTGCGTCACGAAGCCGCGCCCGTCGCCGGACCAGGGGCTCTCCATGTCGGCAAACATCCACTCGTCCACCTTGACGCGCCCGGGCTCGTGGAAGTAAATGCTGTGGTCCAGGCTCACCATCATGCCCAGCTTGGGGCGCGTCTTCCACTCCTCGACGGTTGATCCGAGGCCCTCAAACTCGGCCAGCTCCTTGACGTGCGGCTGATACTCCTCCGCCATGCCGTCATAGTCTTCCGGCTTAAAGGGCAGTCTCCAGAGGCGGTGGACGCGCCCGACGGTGCCGATAAAGGTGCTGTCCGAGACGTACGCCAACGCGTTCAAATGTGCCTGGCGGCCACCGGCCTCTGAGATCTTGCCACGGCACCGCATCCACTGCTGGCACCTCTGCTCGTCCGGCCGCGCCGTCGGGTCCGCGCCGCGCACAGCAGGCATGCGGTAGTTCTGGAAGGGCCCGCCCCTGGCCCATTCCGGCTCCTCTTGCCAGTCCAGAGGCGGAGGGGCCTTGGCCTCGTCCGGCATCGGGACGGCGTGGCGGACCGTCCTTTCGCCGCCCGCGTCTTCGCGGACGAAGCTAATCGTCGTCGTGAAGATGCAGCGCCCTCGCTGGCGTGCCTGGACGGTGCGCGTGGCGAACGAGCGGCCGTCACGGACCCGTTCCACGTGGAAGAGGATAGGGATGCTCCCGGACCCTGCCAAGATGAAGTAGCAGTGGCACGAGTGAGGGTAGAAGTCGTCGGGCACCGTCTTTTGCGCCGAGGCAAGGCATTGCGCAATGACGGTTCCGCCGTAGACGCCTCTTGCGCCGGGAGGCACCCAGGCCCTGCGGGTGTTTGTGAAGATGTCCTGGCGTTTGGGTCAACAGATCATTCCAAGAGGGGATACGGAGCACAAGCGAAGCCAAGGGGGGGGAACACGTACGGGCCCCAAGACTCCAACCTCGGTCACCTCCAAGACGTTTTCGATCGGGGCCTTGTTCGGATCCGCAGGCGGCGGCCTCAACAGCGTTGACCGTTCCTCGGGAGCCATGGTATTCTTGCTTCTTCCCTGTAGCGTAGACCCCGAAAAGAAGAGTTGGCAGCAGCTCAGCTAGTATTTCCCCAATGCAACCGTGGGTGAATGCCCTCCCGCTTATGTGGGGATATAAGCCGCTGGAATACGGCTCCGGGGTAAAACTGGCTCAACCGCTCCGAGTCCGTACACACGGCCAGCCGAGGCAAAAACGCGCAGCACGCAATGGCCAAACAAAGTCGCTCGTTGGGAGTGAAGCAAACCGAGAGAAGTGACGTTCGAGAAGCGGATGCAGGAATTAAGAATTGAAATCTCCAGGAAGGCGCGTCACTGGTGCAGGAGCAATGTCCCCATTCGGCCACGTCCCACGTCCGAGCCTCGGCTAACCCGCAACCTCCAACATGTTTGGAGACTAGGATTAAAGTTGTGTGCCTTCCCTTCCCTCACCCAGGAACATGGGATGCGACGCCCCAGCTCTCCCGTCAGGCCAATTACCGTCCGTGCAATTTCTTTGCAATAAAGTGGGGCAGCATAGCACTGCATTACTCCGTACGGAGTACATGACCCAGTACCAAGGATGCGCCCGGGAATAAAATCACCAAAAACATGATGGTCTTACACAGTGGCAGCAGCAGGATGGGTTACCCAACACTCATGACACCCAACTGCAGGTGCCTTGTGATATAATTGAATATCCCCTATTATTGCCTATACACGGATCCTATTCATGCTATGGTGCTTCATCATTGTCATACATCACATCACCACCGCAATCAGTCTCACCCACCGTTCAATACGATTCAGAAGCAAAATCGAGAGACGACACAATATGTCTTTGTGTATTAAACGGATCAAGTCCAGCTTTGCACTGCCGTCCCAAGCGAATGGATAGATTGGTCCCCATACTCTTAGCCCCGTGGCCCTCTTCGCTACCAAAACCGCAAACCACTGCAAAAAAGCAGCAAACTCATGCAATCGTGTAAAAGTCTTGCCCCTGTCTATTGATTTGCGTCCTCAAAAACTGGCTCCAGCCCTGCCCACGCATTTGGGTCTCCGTCAGGTCCGGCCTTTTCGCGTTGCTGCCAGTACTTGCCGTTGAACTTCCAATATGACTCCCCAGTGATCTCGCATGTTTCCTTGCTGAACCACGCCGGTACAAACTCCTCGCCCTTGGACTCACGTATTCTGCGGCGCGCTCGCTGTGCCTCTTCGAGTCGATTCTTCTCTGTAGCGGCAAAGTCGTACTCGCCGTCCTCCATGGCACGCTGATCGGGGCGAAGACGAGAGTCGGTCGGTGCTATCCATGGCCTGAGCTTGTCGTCGATGTGGTTAAATGTCAGTACGAAAGGCGTCAAGTTGAATGGAATACCAGCAGGCCTCGGGTTGGCCTCCCAGATCAAGTACGCTCGGGTTGGATCATTCATGGCGCCCTTGTGCAGAGGGCCGGAGTCCTTCAATTCGTCAATAGACGCCTCATACCCAGGCGTTAAGCGAGCGTACAGCTTCGAGTTCCAACGTCCGCCCAGACTAACGCGGACATTGCCATCTGCATCCAGAACTTTGCCAGAAATCAGATACGCGCTCGACGCCTTCCACCCGCGAGCCTTGAAATCGAGGATGGCCACCTCCCCAGTCGTCCAATTCTTGATTTCCATCGGGCCGTAATTGTCTACCGTCGGGTTGCCGGTGATGATGCCAATGACCGACGAGGTGACCTTCTTCCACGTGTAGAGCTCCTCCTTTCCACCGGCAGTGGGTCTCAACTTCAGGAACCATGTGCCGAGAGGGTTGATGTCAAAGGATTTGCCATAAAACTTGGATTTTACGGCAGATTCGCCCCAGTATTCCCAGTTTGGCGATTCGGCCCATGCGGCACCAACAGGAGGATGGTGGCTAACTTGCTCGATAAAGAAGCGGTAGTTCTTGTCTGGTCTCACGTATTCGAATGTCTCGCCGAGCAACGGGTTGAATGGCTTGGCAACACGCCCGATTGTTGATGCATACTCGCTGGCAGCAAAAGCAGCAACGTATATTAAGCGTTCAATTGAGTCGGCGCGCTCCGCAGCCAAGTCCAGCAGGTCAGCATACTCCATGTCTTCACCGCAGCGATAAAGCAGAGATGTGGGTTCGTTGAAGGATACAGGCAAAGTCATCTTGGTCATGTCCTTTCCAATCATGGACTTCAGGATGCCCTGTAAACTATTTGTTAGTTTTTCGCGATCGTCAGTGGGCAACGGAATCACGCTTACTCACCCAAAGTGAAATCTTGGGGCGATCATCGGCATCCATTTTGAGTCTGTGTCGGATACCGTTCTCGTAACCCTTAAATGAAGAGCTAATATCAATACCGGAGACAATCACATCCTTCTGAGACTGGACAGTCTCCCCCTGTGGCATTGCAGCGACTTCAACTTCGCCGGCGTCTACTGCATCAAAGAATTCCTCTTCGTCGCCAGATTCGCTTTCTGACAGCTCACCCAGTTGGTCCAAAGCAGTCGGTCTGCGTCCAAGACTTCTAGTAGGAGATTTCGCGGCTGCTTCCACTTCTTCCTGCAGAGCTTCGGTTGTGGGTGTGCCAACACCGGAAACACCGCCGGCTTCCATGACCTCACGAAGGGCCTTCTTGGTCAGGCGACGCTTCTCCTCCGCCTCGCCCATCCGTGCCTCAAGTTCTTCGTGTTCGCGAGCAACCTGCTGCATACTGTCTTCCCACATGCGGCGCAGGTTTGCCTCGCGATCTAGACGGTACTGCCAGTAAGCGTCTCTGTCCTTGGAAATTCGGAGCATATCACCAAGAAGCCCTGTCAAGCTGCGGATCGCCGCATCATAGGTAGACAGCGCCTGAGTTACATTTGTGTCAGACAGCGGTGTGGCAGGGCTTTGAGTGAGCTGTGCCATAAGGGCCGTGTGAACTCCAGACATGGTTTCCAGCTGGATCTTTGCGGACTGGGCTGTGATGTTGAGTGCATCCTTGGTCGCTTGTGGCGCATCGCGCACGCTCCTGTCATCACCAAAATCGTCGTCGTCGTCAATTTCGCCTGGTATGACTGGACCTCCGTTGCCCTGTATGCGAGAGACGTCACCATCGGTGGCTGCATCTGCAAATTCATCATCGTCCAGACTGCCAATGGTGCTTGCTCGTGTCAAGTCAGCCTTTGAAGGCGTCATCCTATTATTCGACGTGGTCCGGCTTGGCAGTTGTGAAGTGCTGCGTTGTAGATCCGACAGGCTAGCATTCTCACTGGGTACCTCATGAAGTGAAAGTGAGCTCTGCTCAGCCTTGGCGATTTTGAGGAGCTCTGCGCTGCGGGCTGCCTGCTTTTCTTCCTCCTTTGCCTGATCCTTGGTCCACTGGACAGAGTTGTTGAGTGCCCAGAACCAGCGCTTGGCTTCGACCTCGTGGTTCGCCTTGAGAGTATATTTGACAGATGATTTGCCAATAATCTCGAACTTGGTCTTCTCGTCAGCACTCATATTCAACTTGGCAATCTTCATGTTGATTGCACCTCGGCATGCGGAACCAGCATCGTCTTGGTGCTTGTAGTAGCTGAGCACCCCATCCTCAAGCACAAACCATCTCAACTGATAGCCCTTGCGGTAATTGGTCCATTTTTTCAAATACCCCTTCATTTCTCGGGCCTCGCGCCCAGCCATCAAGTCAGTTGCGGCCGCGCCGCCCGCGCCTTGTGATGCTGCTTGGCCAAGAACGGCCTTCTCTTGAATACCTCTCTGAGCTGCAACGGCTGCAGGGGACTTTTTCAGAATAGCCTTGACATTGTCGTCATGAGTGATGGACTGCGGCAGTTTTCCCTTGCGATCACGGCGGAAAGGGTCACCACCATGAAGCAGGAGAACCTGGATCAGTTGGGTGTTTTTCTTTCGTGCTGCCTCATGAAGCAAGGTTCCACCTGTTTGCACAGTAACTGGTTCCGAAGCAAACTCGGGGCCGTTGATGTCCACCACGGTCTTCAGGCGAGGCTCCTCAAGCACCTGCGCCAGGGTATCGTAGTCGCCATGAGCAATCAGCTCTTGTACCTGCTTCACCTTGGCCTCGGTGAATAGAGAACGCGATAGTTGGAGGATTTGAAAGATTTCAGGATTTCTGGCCAAGTCGAGCGGCAGCTTTCCGTGGTGGTTGACGACTGCGTCATTGATGTCCTTTTGGTCCAACAAGAGCTTCACAACAGGCGTCCGGCCCTGGATGGCAGCGATATGCAGCGGTGTGTTGCCGTCTTTGTCCCTGGCATTGACATCAACGCTACCGGCACTGTCCGACAGGACATATTCGATGACGGGGAACTCGGCGCACTGAATGGCGAGGTGCAGAATAGTGGTGTCTTCGAGGGGACCGGTGCTGACGGTTGCGACCGAGGAAGTGCTGGGTCGGGGTGCATTGTCGGCCGTCTCGCGAATCGCCTTGGAGATGGAGGCTGTATCGCCACTTCTCAGGGCTTCCACGACCCTGAACTTGCGGACAGACTGCTCCAGGCTGGCACCTTGGCCTGGTATGGGCGCAGGCTTGGCTGCGGCGGTGGGCGACTGTGCAGACGGTATTCTGTTGAGCATGGTGGATGCGGTCGAAAGTCTCGAACTGTGTGCTCGGGTGGCCGACTGATGCGACAACGGGGTGCCAGAAGGTCTCGAGGTGGATTTTGGCGAGGCTGTCCCGGCGGCAGACCGACCGTCTTCTGAGCCGGACTCGTCTTCGCGGGTTTCTTTGCGACGAAGCAGGGAAAAAGCCGCAGAGGACTTGGATCGCTTGTGCGTGCTATTCAAGGCGAAATAGAAGGAGCGCGTCAGCACGGAAATCCAGAATGCGTAGATTGGCTGGCTGTGGAGAATACTGTATGGGAGTGAGGTAGAGGCAGAGAGGTAGGAGGGGTGTTGGCGGTGGGGAGGAGCTAAAGGGGCGAGACGGCCAAGCCGAAGCAAGCATCAGGAGATGTCGCAATGCAGGCCGATCTTTGGAGAAGTGGGAGTAATATAGTAAAATTGAGATGCTGGCAAACGCAGGCAAAAAACAAATTGCATTGAAAATTGACTCGGGTATGGGCTTACCTGTCTCCCGCTTCCGACATGGCAGCGTAAGTGGTGATGGTGATGGTGATGGTGTTGGCGGTGATGATGAGAAAGCGACGTCAACAAGCCACCACAGCCCAAGGCACTGCCACCTTGAGAGGGAAGGAGCTGCGGACGAGGGGCGGCCGAGGAGGGGAGGAGACAGAGAGGGGGCCGTCGACGGGTCCTGGAAAGGCTGTTGCCGCAAGATGGCTCGCTCAAGTGCGAATCGGAATAGAATTTAATAGGAGAGTTTCAAATTGTAATCCAAGGGCCAAGGCACCGACTGTCCTGCATCTGTGTGCTCCCGTAGGCAAAAGGAAGACTGCAAGGGGAGCGGCATGGACGCAATGGCCGTTGCAACCCCAATCACGTCGGCGGCACAAAAAACAGGGACGGTTTCTTTGGAGCGCTCGAGGCTACTCAGAGGTGGGGAACATATTCTGTCCAAGACATGACGTTGTCGGGGCCGAGAGGCAGCCAACCAGGCATTGCAGGGGTCTGGGGAGATAAACAACAGGGCCGGCCGTGGCTTTCACCATGCAACCGTCCAGCTCCTCCAGACCACATGCTTTGTCCAAGCACGTGTGTCAAACAACACCACAAAAGGCCATCATCGCAATGTCTATCCCTCCGTGAACCTGCCCGCCCACCTCGGTGTTTTCAATTCAATTCCCTTCTTTCCATTCCGTAACAAAAGGCCTCAAAGCCATGAAAGAATGCACCGGCACTTTGCTTCTCGGCGACACATGTCCGGCCCCGTCTTTTTATTACTCAGACGATGATGACGACGACGCCGCCACAACCACGACATCTACCGGGCTGTAGCTGTCTTGTATCCCTTTTCAAGTTGCCAACTTGGCCGCAGTCGAGTATCCCTAGGGCTTAAAATTCGTCCCCAGTATGGGACTACCAGTCTCCAGCAGGTGCCGGGACGGCCCAGCTACCTCGACGAAAACGATTGGGGCAATAGCGCACGGCAAGGCACACGAACAGGCTTCTGTTTCTCGGGATTCAACAACAGGGAATTCCATACGACCAGACTTGACGGTCATGAAGTAACGGTGTCGATCTGGGAAACGCAGCTGCGCAAATCGACTGCTACCTCCCAACCCGTCGACATAAGTCGTTTAGCCAAAAAGCATAAAGGACATGGCTCGCAAGAAATGACCGCATCACGTTTTTGAATGTTTGCCAAAGCTCGATAACGCCTAAGATGAGTGCATCACCACCCAGGTCTTGTACACGACTTTGCATGAGTCCCCAGGCTTTCATACATGTGAATGACTAGCATAATATTTATAGATGCTACATATAAAGCCGGCCCATAAGTCATTTAAAGAGAGAAAATGAAAATCAGAAGTGGTCCATTAAGAATGACATTGAGAAAAAGAGTCCACGAGTCGCTCAGTCCGTAAGAAAATATAAATTGCAACACCAACTATGCACATCTAGAAGAAAGAACTATCCCGTCTACAGACATTCCCTCAACTTACAGGGCCAGAACCTGAGCGGCAACGATGGCGACGAGACCAGTCAGGCCGAGAGCCAGGGTAGAAGCACCGGCGGTCACGGGGGAGCTGGGGACAGCAGAAGGGCCGACGGAGGAGCTAGTCCAGGCGTTGGTAGGAATGGCAACACCCGAACACTGAGGGCCAGTGCATCCAGAGCTGTGCTTGTTGGTCCAGCTGTTGGTGGGAATAGCGACACCAGGGCACTCGGGGCCGGTGCAGCCAGATCCGGAAGCGTTGGTGGGAATAGCGACACCAGGGCACTCGGGGCCGGTGCAGCCAGATCCGGAAGCGTTGGTGGGAATAGCGACACCAGGGCACTCGGGGCCGGTGCAGCCAGATCCGGAAGCGTTGGTGGGAATAGCGACACCAGGGCACTCGGGGCCGGTGCAGCCAGATCCGGGAGCGTTGGTGGCGCCAGGGCAGCTGGGACCAGAGCAACCCTTGCCAGAAGGCTGGGGAACAACGGCCGCAGAGCGGGTAGAGGTCGCGAGAGAGCTGGGCTGCTGGACCTTGACGGTCTTGCTGACAACCGTCGTCTTGGTGGCGGCGGACGAGGGAGCAGGGCCCGTAGGCTTGGGAACATTGCCAGTTTCGGTCTCCTTAACAGGGCAGACAGTAGTGTACGCGGGGATAACCTCTGTGGTGACCTGGCCGACGGGGCAATCCGTCACAGTAGGAGGGCACTTGGTGATAGTGTAAGTCTTGGTGGTATACACAGTGCTAGTGGTCATGACAGGAACCTTAGTGGTCGTAGGCTTGGGAGGCTGAGCAGTCTCCGAGACGGGGCAGACGGTAGTGTACAAGGGGATGACCTTGGTGGTGACATGGCCGACAGGACAGTCTGTCACCGTAGGGGGGCATTCAGTGATGGTATAAGTCTTGGTGGTGTACACGGTGCTGGTGGTCATATCAGCAGCCTTAGTGGTCGTAGGCTTGGGAGGCTGAGCAGTCTCCGTGACAGGGCATACTGTGGTGTAGAGAGCGATAATCTCAGTCGTGACGTGGCCGACAGGGCAGTCAGTGACGGTAGGAGGGCATTCGGTCACGGTGTGGACGGAGGTGGTGTATACGGTGCTCGTGGTCATGGAGACAGGCTTGCTCGTAGTGATGGCAACAGGCTTGCTCGTAGTGATAGCAACAGGCTTGCTCGTAGTCTGGACAGTCCTGGTACCGGTCGAGTTGGACCAGTGAATAGAGCTAGTCATACGAAGACTAGATGTGATTGCAGACTTGGTAGCGGAAGCAGTGGCGATAACACTGGTGGTATCTAGCTTCTCAGAGGTGGCGGAGCTTGAGGTAGGCTTGCCAGACGAGATAGAGCTTGTTGTGACATTACCGGTCTGGATGCTAGAAGTCGTGAGCTTCGCGGAAGAGCTAGCAGAAGAAGTGCTGGTGGTTGCAGACTTCTCAGAGGCAGTATTGCTGGTCGTGGGCTTCTCAGAAGAAGTGGAAGACGTCTTGACCGTGGTGCTGCTGGTTGTAGAAGTAATCTTGGTCGATGTAGGCGCGGAAGAGGTCGTCTTGGGAGGCTCCCCGCATACATACTGGACGGCCTCGGCGGCACTCTGCAAGAAAGACTTGCCCTCAGCGTCCTCGTTGTTCATGGCCCGCGTGGCATCCCAGAGAGAGACACCGCCAAAGTTCTTGTGGTTGTGATATTTGCAAACAAGGTTCTTCATGGCCTCGGGATCGATGTAGCCGGAACCAGCAGAATCAGTTGAGGCGGGCAGGCCGATAAACAGCTTGGCCTCCTTGCTCTTGCCCGTGGCAATCTTTGCAACCCACTCATCATACGAGAATTTGTCACCAGGGGTGTTGTTGGGGATAGCATCACACACGGGGTTGTTGTAGAACTGGATGAAGAGGGCGTCAAACTCGGCATTCTTGATCAATTCGTCGTTCTGGTTTCCAAACATGACACACTCAGGGGCGGCAGTGATGAACATTTTGTGGCTCTGCTGACGCCACCAGTCGACCATGGCAATATAGGGCTTGTTGCCTATCGTGTTCATGTTAGGATTCTTTTTTTCTGTCAAAGGGGGCAAAAGAAGATGTAGTATTGGTGAAAGAAAGTCTTACTGAATTTGGGTGTCCTGTCCTCCAAGTCCAGATCGAAACCATCGACGGAAACGTGCTCGGTAGCGCTATCGAAGGGTCGGGGACCCTTCCAGCTGCTCTTGTAAGGGCCGAAGGCATTATACAAGAACTCGGCGAATTCGACGCCCTTATCCACAGAAGACACAGCGTATTCACTTGTTCCTGGAATATGGGCGCCGCCAATGGCCAGCAAGACCTTGACGCCCTTGGACTGGCAGTAAGGGATGTCTCTCTGGATGAAGCTGCAAGCACTGAGCAACTTGGTTTTCTTGCCGTCCGTATTGGTGTAGACCTCTCCGGCGCAGTTGGCACCGAAGTTGCTCCCGGGGTAACCATCGCCGTTCTCGGGCGAGTTGTTGATGAAAGAAACAGTGGCGTAGTTGACACCAGAGTCGCAAATATCACGCAGGAAACGACCACCAGTTTGACCCTATAAGAAAATATGCAGGCATTAGCACGTTTTGCTGTGAGTGAGACAAGAGGAAAATGTCTTACATACCCAGTAGGCGTTCAAAGCTGGGGCTGCACCGCTAACATCAAGACCTAATGACAAAGACATGACGATGACTTGTTATCCTAACTAAAGAAAGATTGTAATGTGGCCGAAGCCTAGTAAGGAGTGTAATGATACTGAGATCAAGGAAAGGACGCAAACAAATTGCTTGCAAGACGGCCAAGTACCGAGCCGTTCTCTGGGACTGACAAGAGACAGAGTTGAGAGCGAGAAACAAGAGTCGAGTCACAAGAGACGAGGCGGCCGCTCCATTTTGTCTGCTTCCATTCATCCCCCAAGCCGTGGAGGCAACTGACGGTGTGGACTCGGGCACTTCCACTCTGGGCCAGCCGGCATAGCGGCTGGGTTCGATGTGATGAGGCTCATCCTTTGGAGCAATCCCAAGGAGATCCATCGCCAAACATTCCGTGGATCAACTAGTATGAAGAGGTGGGGGAGGGAGTGCAATGTGCATGGGATACACACTCATTTCTCCAATCATCATGGTCTTCACGAGTGCCATAAGCGAGGATTGGGCAAGGCAGCACCAACTAGGGCTGACATGAAAGGCACCATAACGTTCTGTGATATTCAGGAACAGGCTTAGTCCCGTGCGTAAGTGTGGTGGCGTATCGTCGGCCATTGGATCAACCCGTTAACTCAGGTATAATGGACCACACCAATGCAACTAACCCTAGCCAGGGCCTCGGAGCCATTGAATTATACCGTCCCAGCCAGTTTGGTTGTCCATTTTACACGTCTGCAAGGCACGAATGCCACAGCTAAGCATTCCGTGCGGCCTTGCATTGTTGCGGAGGACAGTCCGACTCATGGAACGAGGCTGTAATATGTACAATACGTGTACATAATCTTACCTCCATGTAATAATACCTTGGTATAGCAAGCGTACTATGTTGTATATATGCATGTACAAGGCCGAAGACACAATGAGTGGGGGAGAGGCTTGACATTTGTTGCATACCTACCAACAACCTGCTCAGGATAAGATACTCCAAAAGTCCTCTTTGCCGGCAATGCCTGCGTGTCACGAACGAAGCACATTGTACTTGTATCAATCGTCAATTCAGAACCTTCAAGGAGATGTGTGCAGGATAGTGAAAATTCACACCATTCACATTTGTCGAGATGGCCATGAACACTCTCGGCGATCGGGGCTGAGGGGCTGGAGCCGCTTTGGCAGGAGGACCAGGGGGCGTTGAAGAGTAAGGGAAGAAATTTTGGCAGTTACCAGTGCAAATCCGGCAATCGCCGAAATGGTCGACTTCAGATAGCAAGGTCCTGACTCCGTCACCATGCGTCGTGAGGCGGCGTGGTGCCGCGCGTGTGTAGCTTGGTCTGTTGCTACCCCTGCCTGATAGTGTCAAGGATATGGCCTCGACCACCCGAATGCTCCGCTCTGACTTCCTTCACCAAAGCAAATGGTCGGGCCCAGTCCTCTTTGGACTTGGCATGCAGAAAAATCCCGCCTCGCCAGGGGCTGACTGACACTAGTAGCGAAAAGGTGGAACACGGGAATCCATATCCATGTGGACTCGGCCTTGTACAATGTTGAACAGTCTCTTCCGTCCCAATGGCATTCGACCGGACAATAATAATAAATTGTTGTAATACAGTATAAAGAGTTGTTGGACTTTGATTCAAGGAGACTTAGCACAAGAAGTACCAAAACTCCAGAAATCGTATTCGCGCTTAATCGCGTCTGTGGTAAGTTTGATTCTCAGGCTTCTGCTTGCAATCCCTACCGGTACGGGCGGGGCGGGAACACTTGCATACAACAATGTACCCCCCAGTACAACGTGGAGAAATACAGCGCGTTGGATTCCTGCAAGCCTCAAATTGGATTGAATTGTCTGTTGCGCGTTCCATGGCCTTGCCCAAATCAGGTAGGGCAAGTAATTATGGTATTGTTGCTCCGGCGTTTGTGCCGCCCTCTGTTGATATAAGGGTATCCGAATCCCTCCATGAGTATCGAATAACTTTAAAGGTGGCTGGTATTGTAAAGACCGCTTCTGTGCGAAGGTCTCTTGGCCAGCATGCAATTTCTTTCTGCATTGAGTTGAGGCTCAATTAACAAGCAATTTAGCCAACTACCCACGCCCACTCTGCTCATTGAACCAATTCCGGCGGTTACGCAATTCGTGGATTTCGCGGATGGCTCATCAGGCTAAGTCGGGCACAGAAGACCCTGGGCACGGTTCTGCTCGTCTCGTGCTGACGACCCGGGGATGTTGTATTATTATTATTACTACCATTGCCGTTAGTAAGTACTAATTTCGTACGGAGTAGCGCGGTTGCCAATGGAGCACATGAGAGAACCAAAAGGGGATGCCCGGTTTGCGTCATGTACGTATGTACATAGTTGTAGTAACGTGAAGCCTCCATTTGGCTCGAACTTGTTCGGTCGTACGTACCCTCTGGTTGAATGAGAGCTTGTGAGCCGTTGCTTTTACTTTGCTCCCTATCAGCTTGATTAGCCCTATGTACATATGTCGATAAATATCATGGATCGATCACCCGACCGACTTTGCCCATGACAAGGAAAACCAGCAAGTCGGACAATCTCCACAACCACTTACCCACACAAACACAAAATATCCACCAACAACAACTGAGCTTGTTATGCGTGCCAAGTGAGCGGGCTCTGCGATCGCTGCCTTCCACATGAGTCTTGCCTCTTCCAAACAGAGTTTGATGTGCCCCTGACCCGGCTGTGGTATTATTCTTGGGGAGTGGAGGCTCTTCTCACAGGCCTTTCTTCAGCGATATTGTCGAAAGATGCTCTGTAGGCCCTGGGATGTTGGACTGATTTCCAGCGGGGCCAATGGCGTCGTGCATGAATTATCGTTCTGGAATCGTGCGAGTTAATCTCATGCCTGGCCCATTCATTGTCAGCGATGGCCTGGGCTCAAGGCTTGATGATGTTGTCGTTGGGTTTGGGCCTGCTGCGTGTTTTGTTCCCCTCCTGTGTCGGCGTTGATTTTGTTTTTCCCGGTTCATGCGAAGAGCGACAGAGCGCTCGCTCCAATATGATCAAACTAGCACTCGGCATTGTCATACTCAGGAAACTTTCGAATTCACTCTTTGCATTATTTCTTTGCTAAGAGACGGGTAGATACCATCATGCAGCACACAAGGAAGGGGTTGTCCATAAATGCAGTCCCGATGCTCATACAATATTGGAAGTGCGAGGAAGGAGCGATGATGGGCTTCAACCTTGGTGAAGACTTGAAAGCACCCGTTCCTTATTTTCGCAACCCCTAACAGCGCTTGTCCCTTTAACCTCCTAAGAAATTAATGAGAATTTGTCTCTGCCCCATAAGTCTTGCCAGTCGCAGAGGTGCCTCACCTTGGACTGGACGTTGGTGATATACTTGATCTAGGGTAGGTCGATATTCAAGGCGGACGAGTTACTGCAGCCTCATCTACTTGATTGTACGATTGCGGTGTGTGGCTCTTGTTTTCCTTTTCTTTCCTCTTTTCTTGTTTTCTCTCCTCTCTCTCTCTCTCTCTCTCTTTTTTTTTTAAAAAAAAAAAATAAATAAAATAAAAAAGAGGTAAGAAGAAACAAAAACAGAATACTAAATTACTAAACTGCAAATCTCAACCCCGGAATACGGAACAGACAAGACATGCTGTTTTGTTGCGCTTATCGAAATTCTCAACAAACTCGATGCGATTGACATTTATAGTACTCCACGTACCGTTTATTCACAGAGCAGGCGCTACATTTTGACACATGTATATTAAACTAATGCAAGAAAGAAATTTCACCCCAACAAAACATCTCAGACAAGCAGCTGCGTGCGCCGGCGAGTATCTCCAGCTTTCATTCGGCCCCATGTGTGGGATTGCCGCTGACAGCTTACGACTTGGGTTAATTTTTTTTTATCAACTGCCGTATAGCATCTAACTGCAGGGAGATGTATGGGAAGTGGGGAAGGTTCTTGGATGTGCATCTTGGACTAGAGTTGTTGATTCCGTTAGATAGTCTCTCGCGTGCGATACTCTCACGTTGGCGCCGGCCGACGTGAAACCTATCTCGAGCCGGGAGCCGCAAAGCGTGAGGGACATGCATTTCGAACGTGCGTCTTGCATCTTGCGTCTTGCAACACGGCAGAGTCACTGCAGGTCTGACAAATGGTGAGCTTTTGACAAAAGCATAAAACAAAGATCTGCATCCTGCATTAGGGTATCATAGCTCCTACACTGTGCAGCAGCTAAAAAAAAAAAAAGCCGGATATATGGTTTACTACTTGTCCAGTGCTGATCGTCAACGTGATATCTCGCCTGTTGGACGAAAGCCTCGACCCCCAGATGGCCTCGTGCATAACAAAGGAGGAACCAGATACCCAGGAAACTATGACTGAGCATAGAAAATCCCTGTTGCTCGAGTTACCGCTATGTTTTCTTTGTCGTCTTGAAATTTTTTACTGTTTATCCAGGCGAGGCCCATGGTTACATGTGGACAGTCCACATATCAGAGACAGAGTCTCATTCCATCCATGGCCCCGCGAAAGGCCAGCCGAGGTGCCACAACGGGATGGCCGATCTCCTATGAGATTTACCGTGATAGCTCGAAAAAAAATAAGGAAAAACCGCCAGAGATAGGTATGTGGTTCTGTTCGAAGGGCTTGAAACGAGGCGCGGCAGTTCCCTACAAAAGTCAACAGGATGAGAAGTTGGCAGGGAAATGTGGGTGACATATCTGTGGAGAAGGAATACACATACTACATCTAGGTAGTCTTTATCTGCAAATGCTTTACTCATCAATAACGTCCCGTTGCTACGCTATGCATGTTGGTGGTGAACCGTCTCCTGACCTGCATTGGGGTTGCTGGCAAGATGAAAAGCAAGCGACAAGTTACCAGCGGCGGCTCGGCCGGAGGTGAAAGTGTCAGAGTACAACGGCTTCACCCAGCTTATTGCAACGAGTTCTTGAGCATTTTGCAGCATATTGGACGAGTTGGCAATTCGCACGGAATGGTTCTGGCGTCTCGATCTGTGCTTGTGCTGCATGTCTCAGCCCCCCACACAAATCCCGCCCAAAAAGTTGACACAACGTACACGTACGTCCCCGTACCGATCGGCTGGGAGCTGGCGACGGGAGACTAAGAAAGATGGAGGATGGGATGCCCCGTCAGCAGGAACTTGCTCTTCTTGGCGCCATTCTAAGGTTCATGCGCTGGTACGCAAAAGATGCATTTTGTCAAATCTGAGTCGACGGCGAAGGCCCACACGACCAATGCCGCAGCAACTAGACACTTGAGAAACTGAACAAACATCGGATGAACGAGATGGCAGAGTCACGTCAGAGGGCTCTCTGTGGACAGGTAGAGATCTGGGCCATTCAGCAAAAGCCGAGCCACAGTGACGAGTCGAATTCGTAGACCGGGAATAGTTTCTTAGTCATGCGCGGGAGAAATGTTTGCCCTCGCCAGGTGGCATACACGCCTAGTTCTTTTTATGCATAGCGGAGCTATTATGCACCCTGCATCCCAGATTGGAACCTCCTTGCATCTTTGTGCAATCCTATTGGCCGGGCATAAACCCAAGGGAATATTATTATACAATAGTAGGCAATACAGGAGAGCGTTGGCAAAAACAAATCGTGTCGACCCTTACCTCCTCGCGACACAGGGAACCGACTAACTGTGCGAACCCTTTTGTCGGCGCGTGCCAACTGCCCGAAGGGTCCGAAGGGGTGATGTCTACACGTGCGCCATGGAACAAGGAAAAAAAGAAAGAGTGGTGTTGCACCACCATGCAACAACATCCGACGACAACGCCATGCAGTCATGCGTCCCCAAAGTCATGATGCAGCATCGCCAATCCAGCTATGTGGCAACACCACCACAGCCACTGTTGGAAACCCAGATAGCGTCACTGACAAAGAAAATCCGCAGCATCGCGTACAAGACTTGGCAGATTTCCAGCCTGCCTGTCCGCCCACGGCGCACCCGGGTCCCATGATGGGTGGCACGATACCAGGGCTCAGCCTACTCGGCGCTGAGCTACATACCAAGCAGCGGCGAGCTCTCGCTGCCCCAAGCGTCCGCAGTGCCCATGTACTATTCCCGCTGAATGGGACGAGTGAGGCATTGGCAGCCAAGAAGGGTGCGTACGTTGCCGCGTTCCCTCTCCCCGTTCTCTCAACCCACATGTCTTCCCTCGCCGGCCTCCCAGCCCGCACGAGCCAGACCTGCTGGTTGTCCGGCACAGCACAGCGCAGAGAGACAGACACACGAATTTTGTTGTCTTGAAGGAGACCAAGGATCCCCTCCGGCCAGGAATGCCCTGCTACCCAAGGGCGCCTGCGATGGCAACGCTAACAAGACGATGTGGGTGTCTTCGCCCCACGACCTGTCTCAGCGCGTAGAGATGGGAACTCTGGTCACCGGCCGGAAACCTGGGCTCTGTTGTATGTTTACCAAGAATTGCCAGGCATTATTTGTTTGCCGGCAACTAGACTGACTTGCGCTTCTAGCTATAATTCCCGTCCATGTCCAGCCACCTCGCTCTGCACCGTTCGAGGTTTAAGAATCTGTTTATACCCATGACCCCTTCTCCGTTGTCAACCACGATAGCGGTTACATCTCATGTCGCTCAAGGGGACGTTAAACAAGCTCACTCAAAGCAATATATGCTTCATCACTGCATCTGACGACACCGACACGCCAACGAGCCGTGTCCAGCTGCCTGCCATGGATCGATCCTCTGGCAAGCTGGTAGACCTCACTCTCGTATCGAAATACTACCCCGTGGCCAATTACTCATATCCCCGAAAGGATTCTACATCTCCCACTTCCCCAACCTTTCCCATCAGCTCACGATACTCATCGAATAGCTCTTCCCGCGGAAGGGAGTCACTGGGCTCGGAGGGCTCCGCGCCGGGGCTGATAGAGGACCGAACTGACTCTGAGGTTTCGGTGGATGATGACTACCAGTATCATGCTCATACCGCCGAGTTGTGGGATAGCTTTTGGCCGCACCGCGAGAGCACCAAGACCAACCTCGATTCCTTCCCTGCCCCAAACAAGCAGTACCCGGCATTGATACCTTCTCCCCGCGTGAAGAAGCAGTATACGTGTCTCGGTGAACGGATACCATCATCATGGCCTTTGGCAACCGGCTCAGCAGCGCCGTCTCGTACACAAACAAGGAAAGCAGCCGCCACATATTCGCCGTTTCCAAAGCTGCCGTCTCCGCCTCCAACCAAAAATCTGCCACCCATCCCTGTACCAAAGGACAAGAAACCTTCAAGGCCGTCGACTTCAGGCGGCCGTACACCAGTGAGACCACCTCGACCCGCGGAGGCTCTCTTGGCCCCTTGTATGCAACACATTGCCTTTGTACCCGTCAGCAGTGCGGTGGCCGACTACATAATCCAGGACCCGAGTCCGGTCTCGCCCACCGATGACTGTCGCAGGCCGAGAACATCTTGTGGTCAACGCCCCAGAAAAACCGCAGATGAGGCGTCTCTCAATCGTCGTTCTCACTGCACTATCTACTCCGTCATTTCCCACTCAGCAACCCACCTACCTGTCCCAGAAATCCGGCCCTCCCCGCCTCGTGCCCCTAGACACTTCAAGTCCTTCGCGGCGTTGCCTCGTGTCCAAACCGAGCAGCTCACGCAGGAGCCTCACTCTGTTTTCGAAGACGACTCTGACTGCGAGGACGGACACTCGCGCAAGTTTTTTAGCTTCCACAAGCGCTCCGACAGCACTTACAAGCGGAGAAGGAACCGGTCAAACACAACGCCAACGGCTCAGCAAAAATGCGCCGAGAAAAATGACACCCCCTTTCTCTCATCCACGTCTACGCACCAAAAGCGCCACGGACATGATGTTTTTGGACGTCTTCTCGGGCGGAGAAGTCGGTAACCGCACTCTAACGATTCACTGTAATGACTTGTTTTTTTTTTGTACTGTAATGGCACCTCACGATGCATGGGCGGGGAGTTTTGAATTACCGAGTTGTTCCTTCATGTCACGATGTACCACGACCTATGAAAGTACCACAAAATTATGAAAGGACCGAATGTTTTATGTCTTTCTTTCTCTTATGATCTTTGTCTTTGACAATCTTTACGACTTTTTCCTTTGTTATGCCTTTTTTTTGTTTTACGATGAGTGTATGTCAAACTTGGCGGGCTAGTAAAAACACGGTGTTGGATATGAGTCCTCGCGGGCTCCTGTAGTTTACAAAAAAAAATATGCCTTTATTATCGGATGAATGTGCGGCGTGTATGCCCCTGCAGGTGACTGGGGAAACAAACGAGTTCCCACGACGATGGGTGTTGCACATGTTTGTTTATGCGTCTGCATTCCTTGGAAGTGCTGGTATGGAGGCTGGTGTGGCTGCGAGACATGTCAAACGTTTTCCCGCCGTCTTGGTCTTGGCGTTTTTGTCTGACAAAGCGGCTTGCGAAGCCAAAAGGGCAAAAAAAGGAAAAAAACAAAAAGAAAAAGCGAGCATGACAGAAATGTGTTTAATTACGTTGCTGGAAGAAAAAGTTCTTTTTCGACTGATGCGCTTTGTTTCCGTAGCATAGAGAGGTATATTGGAACAGAAAAATTCACGCCGTGTTTTACATATGTACATACATCCCTGTGCGGCTTGTCATTCACGTGCCGTCAAACATTCCAGTTGATCCATCCATCAGTCATTTATTTCCACGCATGACGCCAAAATGCAAACCCGGCCAAGAAGAAGGAACACCCACGGTATTACAAGGAAGAAATGCCTGCAAAAAAAAAAAGAAGAAAAAAAAAAAAAACTCCGATGCCATGTTTTGAAAAATTCCGTGAAATCCATTACACCCGTAAAATCCGTTTCATTATATACCGTTTAATGTCGTCGATTTTCTGTCGTCAGACCATGGAGGTCATGGAGCGTGTCATTGCCATTTTGTCAGTGTACCGCTTCATTCGCCGCACGCTGATGCGCTTCTCGTCGCGGCCCGCCAGGACGCCGAAGAACCAGACGCTCTCCTCGCGGGCGTCCTTGCGGCCGACGCCCAGCCGGGCGGCGAGGTCCTTCCTGGACCGGACGGAGCGGAAGGCGGGGTCCTCGTAGAGGTCCCGGGCGGTGCAGAAGCTGATGAGGGAGGCGACGGTGGTGACGCCGTGGGGGAGGTGGAACTGGCGGCGGCGGGGGACGAGGAGGGACGTGCAGCCGACGTAGAGGACGAGGAATGCGACGAGGACGCCGTAGACTGGCATGCTCGGGAACATGCGGACCTGCTGCGTCGGGGCCGTGAGGGCCATGAACAGGCCGCCCGCGAGGATGGGGATGAAGACGAAGAGCGTGGACATGAGGGATATGACGGCGACGCGCCAGTGGCCGTTGCGGAGAGCGTGCACCGGTGCGTGCAGGGGGAGGCAGGCGGCGTAGTCGGCGAGGATGGAGCGGCTTGCGACGGCGCCGTCGAGGGAGGCCATGTCGCCCCACGGTTGGAGAATGCGCAGCGCTTGGTCGAGGCTCTGGAACAGGAGGAACAGGACCATGCCCAGGGTGGCGGGCAGGAAGCTGTAGAGGAAGTTGGCTGCGGAGAAGGCTGCGTCATCCGGTCGTGAAGCGAGGAGAGGTGCGAACCCGGACTCGAGCCTTGTCTGGGGCAGGAAAGACACGATGAGGAGAGCTAGCAGCAGGCCGCTGGTCACAAGGATGAACGACACCAGTGGCACGTCTCTAAGGCACCACGGCAGATACGTGCCTCCTTCAAAGTCTAGCAGCGCAGAGGAAGCCGTCAGGTGGGACCCGACGGAGAGATTGTTGCTTCGACGTTCAGATCGCGGTTCTGCGCCAGCATCTGCGCCGCCGTCTGCCGGCACGGCCGATGTTCCGATCGTGTGCCAAACGCCCCCCGTCATGTCTCCATTCTGCCAGTATCCTAGCCGGTCGAACCACCGCTCCCGGAGTTCTGCCCTGTAGTCGCAGTTGCGCTCATAGAGGCCCTTGCGCCGGTAGCTGTTCATGGTGTTGGTACGATGCAGCAGCGGGATCAGGTCTGCGATGGAGCGCGCATCCCAGAGAAGTCCGGTCCAGTGGCCAAACCAAAACGTCATTAATATGCAGGCAGCAACCAGGAGAATAGCATATAGGGCAACTGATACCCAGATCAAACCCTGCGTAGCTGACCATATCCACTGTCCCTGGCCGTCCACGTATATACATGTAAATGTCGCGCTCAGTAGTGGGAGGGTGAAGTTGGCAAGCCAAGTGGCTATGCCGAATGTTTTGAGCTGCCAGGGGCCTGAAAGCTGAGGAAGTAGAAAGGTTGTTGGGTACAGGCTCCGGAATAGGGCCAGATATCGTTTCTCGGGATCTTCCTCGGCCAAAGTGGCAAATGGTACAATGCGGAGGGATGCTGCCATAATGTTTTGAGCGTAGATGAGGACCACCCCGGCCAACAATTGAGGCAAGATACGAAACACAAAATATTGACCCGAATATATACTGCCGGGGTAGGGCGTCAATCCATCATTCTTTCGCGAATACACGGCGGAAAATATCAGTGCCGCCATCATGAGTGCGCATAAAGTCATTAACATTAACATGGAGAATGGTCGTAAAATTCGTGGCTTGAAAGTCAAGGGTGGATATGTACGGCCCCGGGGATCAATAGTCTGCAACATGTTTTTGTCCACCGGAATCCAGTGGTCCGTGGAAGACGGCTTTTGAGACAATGGAGCCGCCGTCGGTAGGGTTGGCTGAGGAATATATGAAAAACCTCGGTCTTGTGGCAGCTCAGGGGTGTCAAGCTGACATTGGTGTAAAAGGGGTGAATTGACCATTTCATGTGAGGACAACCGCTCACCTCGAGCAGACGCTGTCGGTGGAGCTGCGAATCTCTTGACCATGAACTTTGGGCTCCGTGGTTGACATCCTTCATTATACGTCTCCGAAGGAGGTGAAGGAATGGGTATTTGGCTGGCGGTGCTACTTTCTCTTTCGCGGGTTAACGCCTCCAGAGCGTATTGAATATACGGACTGTCGTCGACGCCAGGAGTGACCTTTCCCGCAGCGAGAGCCAGTTCATCTTTCAAGCCGTCCATATGGGCAGCATTGTCGGCAGCGAACATGGCCAGCTGAGCCTCGTCAAACCTAACCGCTTGGTTTGACATTAAAGCCCTTGTGTCCGGCTGTGGCTGTCGCCCTGACTGGAATGCACCGGAGAGTCCAAATAGCCGGTCTGGACCATACAGCTCTGGAGATGAGTGGGTAGGTGAGGCGGGAGAGGGTTGTTTCGGCAGAATGGACGGCTGTGGTGACAATGACCGCTGCGAGAACGACTGGCTTTGCCGATAGTCTAAACGGTTGTGGCTATCCTGAGAAAGACGCAGTCGACGAGCTGATTCCGAGCCGTCGCCGGTGGTGTGAACAGAAGGCACTATTTCTCGCGGCGGAAACCAATCTAGCAGAACACAACCATCAGTCAAGCCGTCAAGCTAGCGTTGGAGGCATTAAAAAAACCCGTAAGTAGATTAGGTGAAATGATTTAGGAAACGGTGTGCGATCTCAACGTACGGGGAGCTTCCACATATTCAAAGTTTAGGTTTTGGAAGTTCATCGTGGAGGCATTCCAATGCAGGTCAGGTCCACTTGGGTATAGCGGCCAATTGATGCGTCCAAATGCAATGCAAGATGAGAATACATGATGCAAGAGGAAATTAACTCTGATATGGTTGGTCTTGGGAGAGTAAAATTCTCTTTTTCGACGAGGTTGGGAGAGCGTGAAGGCACCAATGATGAAACAGAAACGGCTTGAGCTCAATATAGCTGGGCGTTTTCGATGTTGGGCATCCAGCCACCGGCCCCACGTCCGGAGTGGGTTTTGGGCGGGCTCTGAGCCCTCAGCGGCAGAGCGGACCAGAGTAGCAGGCGGATGACTCCGCCTGTTGGAGAGACAATAGAGGGCTGAGAAAGAGACCAACGGCTTACCTGAGGCTTCAGACAACAAATTGTCCAAGTTCCGCCGCGAAGGGACGTCGTGAAGGGGGGAGAGTTGGGGATAGGGAGCCGAATGCAATTTTTTCCAAAAGTGTGGAAATGTGTGTGTGTGCGACGGCGCTTAAAATGTCATCCGAGGAAGGAACACCCGGGCAATGAGACTGCTGTATGACCATGGACTCCGACCCCGGCTCCCAGCTCCTCCAGATGTCCGGTCTCGTTTTCACCGGGAGGTTGGGACAGGCAGTTGACCTCTGGGCCGTCAGGCCAATCTGGACCACATGCAGCTTAAAAAGGACATGACAATGTACTGCGTGTTTGTGCATCGTCTACTTTGCAGAGTTCCATATTCTGTGCTTCGTACGCCGAGGCAGCCTTTCGATGTGTGAGGTTGGACAGGAGTCAATGCGCTCAGTGTATTGTTCTCTACCGAACACGGAGTTTTGCCATGGCCATGATTGGGGGCTGGTCAAGATTCTGGCGACTGCACTTGGAGCCAATCCTTCACCAGCGCCGATAGCACCTTCCCGCCACGCACTACCAACTTGCGCCAAGGGTCTCTTCGAGCGCCCAGCACAGACCTCATAACGACTTGACACGTCAAGTATGAAACAATGGTGCTCGCCCATCTTCAACGACGATTGATCATAATTACCTACTCCGTACCTAGCTACCCGTTGCAGGGCGAAGATTTCCTTTTTTTTCTTTCTTTCTTTTTCAAAAAAAGAAAAAAAAAAAAATCATGTATCTTGGTTCTGGCCGGCCAAACAAGAAGCTTGGCGCACTTCCAGGCTTAGCTGGATTACCAGGAAGACAAATGCGAGTATTGGTACGGAATTCGGCCGCGGTACCTGGTACAGCGACATATCAACAGTTGTACCACACCGGCTCCATCCTCGACAGGATGTAGTTGATATAGTAAATGAATTTATTGATTGGGTTTGGTGGAGGTGCTTCAGTCTCGCGACGTCCCGGAGGTAAAGCAGATGCAGATGGCAGGCCACATGTTATTGCGCCTGTTCTATTCTTGACCCTTCTGGTGCGAACATTTGGAACTTGTTATTCTACGGTGCTGCTGTTTACCTGGCAAGTTCAGGCTGCAGCTGCACCGGATACGTGGCACACGATACATGCGGGTCAGGCTTCGTCCGACGTCACAGAGCACCCGACTTGGCCGAAATAAAAAGTCGAGATGGCGCGAGAGTAGAAACATAAATTCATTGTTGGGGCTATGCTTGATAAAGTAGGCACCATGTATTCCTTCACCCACGGCTCTCAATAGCCCGCGTTTACGGAGTATTCTTTGGCATCTTTCTCGGCCTTTGGCCCCACAAACTGCAAATGCATCTCAAGGCCATCATTGCGTCTCCCCCATCTTTGATCAGTTCACCACATTGAATCCTGTTGTAAGGCGTATTGATGATTCTGCAGACGGAGTTTGGGCATCAAGAACCCACGCCGATTGACTTGATCAACCCAGACGCCTTCCCTACAAGCAACGCCCAGCAATACGTAGCTCCAGCGCAGGCCATGCAGGCAAGCCACATGCCAGCGCATCACACCATCGTCCGACAACGCTGCCGCACCTCTGCACGCCCGCTTCATCACGTGGGCGCAAGGAAGCATTTGCAACCGGGAGCTTGTGCTTGAGAAAGATTAGGTAATATGGGCTGTAGTGAAAGCATTCCCCAAGCTCCAGAGATTCTCAAGTCATCATCCCGTAATCCGTCAAAGCCGGAACCGCAATTGGCCAATCACACCCACCGTAGTCCTATTTGGGAACGGCGCCGATTACGTTGGGCTTAAGAATCGTTTGCTAATAGCAAACAGTACGGTAACTGCACATGGCGCATATAAACTTTGAGACCATTATATATGAATGTACCATTATGCAAACGTTGTAAATTGCCAAAGAAGAAGCCATCTTTTCCCCGCGAACCTTCTCCTCACTTCCACACGCCCTGCCCGACCAAGTATATATGTCTCGCCTCGCAACGGCTGTTGCCATTGTCATCGCTTCCATTTCCATCCTCATCATCAGCATCGCACCCAGCTTCAACTACACACTGTCACAAACCCTGTCAAGGGCCATCGACCTCAGCATTTTCAGCAAACCAAGCGACCAGCCCATGCTCAAGTCGGCCGCCAACATGTCCAAGTCGGTCCTCCGCAACGCCAAGATCACGCCGCACCGGTCCGGCACCCGCGGCCACAGCGACCACGGCTGGCTCAACACGTACCACAGCTTCTCCTTTGCCGACTGGTACAACCCCAACTTCACGCACTTTGGGTCCCTCCGCGTGCTCAACGAGGACCGCGTCAAGGCCGACTCGGGCTTCCCCACGCACCCGCACCGCGACTTTGAGATCTTCAGCTACATCCTGTCCGGGGAGCTGACGCACCGCGACTCCATGCTCGCCAAGGGCAGCGAGGGCGGCCAGTCGGACAAGTTCTACCGCATGCACCGCGGCGACGTGCAGTTCACCACGGGCGGCACGGGCATCGCCCACTCCGAGTTCAACGAGCACAAGCGCGACACGGTGCACTTCCTGCAGATCTGGGCGCTGCCCTGGAAGAAGGGGCTCGCGCCGCGCTACCACACGCGCCACTTTGACGACGAGGCCAAGCGCAGGGGCTTCGTCAAGATCCTGAGCCCGCTGAAGGGCGGGAAGGACGCCACGGCCCAGCAGGAGAAGGACGCCGAGCCCGTCGTCGAGGGCAGCATTCCCATCCACGCCGACTTCGCCATGGGCGCGGGCATCGCCGCGCCCGGCAGGGCGTTTGAATGGGTCGTCGGGGCGGATGCCACCGAGCAGAACGGGAGGAAGGTGTTTGTGCACCTGCCCATGCTGAAGGGGGGCAAGGCCAAGATCCGCCTGGATGGGCGGGAGGACGCCGAGCTGGACGAGGGCGACGGCGCGTTTGTGGAGGGCGTCTTTGCCGGCGACAAGTTGGTCGTGGAGAGCATTGGGGAGGAGGAGGCAGAGGTTATTGTTTTGGATACTGCTTAGAGGGGGGACGGAAGTAACGGAATGGGCATGTTAATTACATATGTATTTTTTTTAAAAGTCTGCAAGAATATGGCTGTTTTATGTATGCGTATACTCGGGCTGACGTCGGTGCTTGAATGCGACTAGAAGAGATTGTATGTATGCTACGGAGTACAAGTTTGCTATATGGTTCAAATTTTGTACAACGATGATTATCTTTATGCCTCTGGGTTTCTATAGAAGTAATGTGAAAAAAAAAATTAACGATGAAATTATTTGACTAGTAATCACTTGCTCACCGTACATCGAGTATAAACCGTCCGGCTGTCAAATGATAAATCCCCATATCCTCAAGCCAACATGTCCCAGTGCCGAGAGCTTATTTCGCAGAATGTCTTGGGCGCGACATGATTGGCCCGCGCAAACGGCACAATCACTTGATCTTGAGAGGGCCGAGCCGTCCATAGTTACCCGCGCGCCCATGATCTGCCGAAAAGGGGAATTGATATCTGGAAGTGGATGGGATTCTCACTTGTTCCGTGGGAGATTGTCGCATCTTGGCCGGGGCAGTGTGGCTGGGTTTGCTGCAAGGTACGCAGTGCCGTGAACGCATTGCGAGACGGTCCTTGTCCTCGAGGCAGACATGACCAAGGTTGAGACTGCGTCGACAGAAATGGCCAATGTGGAGAAGAAGATTGGCCGGCTTGGGAGGCCAGAGGCGTTCCGATGGAGACAATGGGTTGCACTCGGCTTGGAACATGTCGCTTTCTGGCGGGGCGGCAACGCAGTTGAGCGTCCCCAAGTTGAGGGTGAGGCGGTGATGCTGGTTTGGGGGCTAATAATCGGGTTGAACAAGTTGAATAAAACCTTTCTACGGTGGGTTTTGGTTATTGAGATACGGATGCCAGACTCGCCATGCTGTACTTGCTGGATAGAGGAAAAGGCAGTGACTTTGCCCCTGGGTTTCTCTTTTTCAAGTCTCAACTGTGGGCGTTGCTTGATAGATTCAGACAGGCTTCTCTCGGGGGAATATTGCCAATAGAATCAAAGTCCATTCTGCATTAGACGTAGCAATTGAGGGGCAAACTTTCAACCACCCCGACGCTTGCGAGAGTTTCCCTTTGTTTCCTACCGTCTTGGTTGACTGACTTGCAGTCTCCATCTGGGAGGCAAGTTGTTGGTTTGCAGCAAGACACAATTGAGGCCAGGGATCCATGCGTCCTCATGCAACTCCAATCCACGAGAGCAACACGCGCACACACACGCACGCATGACCACGAGGCCGCTCTCATTTCTTCTTCCCTTAGCGCAACTCATGTGAGCCCTGACCCCGATCCAGACGCAACGGATGCAAAAACGTCCGAAGGGCGTGAAAAACCCTGCGGGGGTTGGGTGTTGGTTGGCGCCCCCAGATACTCACTTGAGGCAAAAGAGGATGGTGGTCAAGACTCAAGCCCTCCGACGGAAGAGACTACTGGTGCCGCCCGGAACTAAGGTGGCGAGCGGCATTAACCTGAACAACTCATCAAGCTGATTGCCACCAGAACCATGCACGATGTTGGCGCCAGACGGTTGTAGACTCGTAGTTGGCTGCAGGCTAGCGTGAGGCAAAAACAGAGGGCAGGGAGATGATGGATTGGTGCCGTAAGGGTTGACCTCCTACGGAGTCCTTGGTAGGCAATAAAGACACTCAGTTTGCCGACGTTGTAAAAAACCATGTCAACGTGCTTCTTTTGCGTACATGTAGCTGTTTCGGAGCATGTCTTGTCCTCAAGTGCTCTTTCCTTGTTCTGCCAGCTACTTACCAGACTAGTTGACCGTTTTTGCGCCGCCTGACCCCAGATTGTGTTGTACCGGACAGGACATGTCTGGTACATGCCGCGCATCTCTGGGTACCTCGCACGTGGTAGACAGTCCGGGGACGACCGGGTGCCGCCCGTCGCAGCGCCTCATTCCCATTGTTCCGGCCATAGCTGGTTGCGCGACCTGTTGACGGCGACTGCGACTTTCTGGCAAGACATTACATTGCCCATTGAATTGCTCGCAGGCGTTGGCGTGGAGCGTCGAGGCGAGGCCAGCAGCTCGAGTGAAACGGACCAGGACCTTGCCAACTGGTCCCTGTCGGGCGGCGACTTGTTGAGGACGTACGACGTACCGAGGTACCTCCCGGACCCAGGCAAGTACCAGACTTGGGCGCACAACGTACGGCGGCACATTGAACGGATATCCTCGCTGCCAGACAGACTCCCAAGTCCCAACATTGGCGCAGCATTGAACGAGTGCCGGGGATTGCGACCGTCTTGCGAGGCCTTGGGCGTCCCCAATTGCGTGACGCGCATCTGCTCACCGCGAGCTGCACAGGGCTGCGCCTTGACGTTGAACTTCCAGCCCCCCGTTTTTGGAGTTTGGACGTTGCATGTTGGTGCAAGTTGAGCCTTGAACCCGGATCCACCTGCCCACCTGCCCAGTAAGGAGTGCCTGCTAAGGTACCTACCCCCGTCGGCCCCGACCAGCCTCAGCTCCAGTTCCATGTCTGGTCTGGTCTGGTAGCATTGACTGCCTGCTTGTCACCTCGCCGCCGCCGCCGTTGACATTCGACCAGACAGAACCAGCAGGCCTTCAACTCCAACTTCCAATCCGATCGCCGCCTTTTTTTTTCCTGCCACCACATTTTGACATCACCTCACTTCGGGGTCACCTTGTGCGCCTCCATCTCTGTCCTTCAATGCCCTTCCTCTCTCTATTGGGTGCCGGCACTCTTCCACCCATGACTGTCTCGTCCTGACTCTTTTCATCCCTAGCTTGCATTCCAGCCAGTTCTTTTTTTATCTTTGCCTGGGCCCCCTCGACGTTTGAAAGCTCTCCGACGTCACACGGCAGAGTCGACACATTCTGGTCCCAAGCCAGACCTCTGCGCTGTGCGTCGCTGTGCCCTGCTCCTCGCGCTCATCTTGCCCAATCTTCGATCCCCAATTCCGTCAACCCAAGGACCCAGGCGAATCTAACGTCCAACGGCCAACGTCTCGCTGCCGCCGCGACTTGGTGGTGAGCTCGCCGCCTTGTCTCCTTCACACCCAGCCCCAACGGCCTCAGGAGTCTTTCCCCAGCCACCCGAGTCTCTCTTCCACGACCCTCACGAGACCCGCGACCACGAGCCTACATCATACCCTAAGCAACGCCAGCAGCACTCGACTTTGGTGCCCACCCAGCAGACATTCCATCATCAGGACCCAGATCCCGTCTCGAGACTCTCCACGCCAGCTTCCTCGGTCCAACGATCTCTTCGCCGGACCCCCAGGTTTGAGTCCGCTCCCTCGCCGAGTCCGGCCAGTACAGAGCCGCGTCAAGTCCATATTGCCGCAGCCTCAACTGGCTTTTCTCCGAGTCGCGTCCCCTTTGCCAGGACGCGGCCAGACTCATCTGTCACTGGCCTCAGCTCTTCTCTGTTCGAGGACCGAGCCCGTCTGCACCGGAACAATTCCCAAGATCTAAAAGAGATCCTTGACAAGGACATTTCCTCGGATCGACCTCACTCTCAGCACCACTCCGGGTCTCACTCTCCCCCCGGCCGGGATCGGCGCGAGCCGCACCCCGTTGTCAGAGTTTCTAGGAACACCCATAGTGCTATTCTTTTTGCTCTTGAAGAGGCTCTTCGGTACCCAAACCCCTTTACGCCCGACGTCGTCGAGGAATCCGCTGATATGGCGGACCTGGTGGCTGCCACCAGCGGACTTCCTGCTACATCCAGTGGCAATGGTGCGGCATCTACCCGCCGTCCCACGGCTGGGCCTGCGCCGACCAGTTCGCCGTCTGGAATTCGAGGGCCGAGGATGATTATGCAAGAACGGGCTGCCAGAGAAGCGAGACAGAGGGCAGAAGCTGAACAGCTGGCTCTAGAACGAAGCAGAGCCGAACAGGAAGCACGTTTGCTGGATGAAACACGACGAAGGAATGCCGAACGTCCATCTGCTGGCGTTGCTGCCGGGCAACTCAGCGGCACAGAGCCGCAACACCTGCAGCAGCAGCAACACTCACCACCCCGTGGTCGTGGCCAAGCTGCCCAAGAAGCCACACATGCTCCTAGAGTCCCAGCCGCAGTACCTACGGCTAAAACATCAGCAGAGCAGCAAATACCTGCACAATTTGCACCCAACACCACCCAGCAACCTACCAGATCACCTACATATGTCACATCTAGTGGCCGGCCGCGGCCCCAACAGCAGACCATTGCCCCGGCGGAACCCACGACTCAACCCACGGAGCCTGCGAAGCCTAGGAATTCGTTCCCCCATGCCTTTGAGCGGTGGGAAACGCTATCTGCTCATTGGGAGGGCCTGACAAGCTACTGGATTAGGAAACTAGAGCAGAACAAGGACGACATCAACCGCGACCCCTTAAGCCAACAACTCGCGCGGCAAGTTACTGACTTGTCAGCCGCTGGTGCCAACTTGTTTCATGCGGTGGTCGAACTACAACGGCTACGCGCCAGCTCAGAGAGAAAGTTCCAGCGTTGGTTCTTTGAGACCAGAGCCGAGCTGGAACGAGCGCAGGAGGTCAATGGCATGCTCGAAAAGGCGCTGGAAAGAGAACGACGAGACCGCGCGAATGCCATTCGAGATGCCATCGTCCATGAACGAGACACGTCCAAGGCCGAGAAACAGCTTGCTGAGATGCGAAAGGAGCTGCAGATTTCCAAGGAAGAAGCGCGCAGAGCTTGGGAGGAACTCGGACGGAGAGAGCAAGAGGAGCGAGACAGAACTTTATCATTACAGTCGGGCCACCCTACCGTTGTTGGCGGCGTACAAGTTGTTCCTATGACGCATGGCGGCGTCAGCCGGCAGGGCACCACCAGGAGGGAGCCAGAGGCGTATCAAGCCGAGTACCCGCAAAGCTACGGCCCCGAGCACTCACAGGCGCCTTCGGCAACATCACCGACGACTGCGGGCCCCAGCGGCACCTATTACAGACCCCACGAGCAGGGGCAGTCGCACGCCCGAGGCAGATCCGGCGGCTCAGAGGGCGCATTCAGCGAAGGTGAGTACATTATTGACGCTGCAGGCAACTTTGTTCTCGACTCTCGAGGGCAGAAAATCCCCTTTGTTGCCGCACCGCCCTCTGGAGCTTCGGTTTCTGATCCGGAGGCAGACGATTACGATACGCCAGCAACAACGAACCCGCCCAGTGGTGCCCACGAGCCTGCATCAGCGCCCGAGGGCGAGGGTACTTGGACCGGTGCTTATTCGGATCCCCAGGACTACTCTGGGCAGGGATATGGTGCACCTGGCTGGGAGACTGTTCCGCGGCATCACCATCCTACACGGCTGAGCGACGTGATTGAGGAGGAGGATGAGCGCAGTCGCACGAGCGCGAGTCAAAGCCGGGGCCACTGAAACCGGATGCCCACGCTGGCCTCGGCTGTTGGCGCGCAACAACAACTTGGCCTTTAGACGATTTACAACTACGGCAATAGAGGATTAAATTTTCAAGAACAAGGAGCCACCAAAGTCGGTACGCTTGGTGTTGTCGGATGAAAAAAAAAGTCTTGGAGTGGATACCCAACCCCATGGACCAGGAGGCAGTATAAACTCTGGATTTATCGATACCTCTTACTTGCTCTTTCCTACTTGTTTCTTATTCGCTTCTCTCGACTCCAAACAAGACATTTTTATTTTTTCCTCCGTCTTGGGCGCGGTCCGTCTGAGCATGTTAAAGACACCCCATAGATGTTTTGCTTTATATTGGAGAAGGGACTTGCTGGTACTGGCCGGAGTGTGGGAGTTGGGGGTTGGGGTTGGATTGCTTGTAGATGTAGGGATTAATGAATATGATTACGACCTCGTGTGTTATTTTGCGTTTTCGTGCCTCTGGTCATGTTGCCGACCGCCCACCGGGGGGGATTGATTCATCTAAAGACGGCGACTGTCCCACAGGGCCTTGAAGGCGCTCGCCCCCTTGGCCAGGAGGGCCTCGGGCTCGCCGACCTCGACGACTTGCCCCGTGGCCATGACGACGACGACGTCGCAGGCCCGCAGGACGTCGAGCCGGTGGGCGACCTCGACGGAGCCGGTGGGCGGCCTCGACGACGGTCCTGCCGCGCAGGTCGTCCCGGATGGCGGCGCGCACGGCGTCGTCGGTCTGCGCGTCGACGCAGCTCGTGGCCTCGTCGAGAAGCACGAGGGCGCCGCCGCCGCCGCCCAGCAGCAGCAGCGCCCTCGCGAGGAAGAACAGCTGCGCCTGCCCCGCCGACAGGCCCAGCGCGGCCATGTCGGCGTCGAGCCCGCCGCGGCGCGCGACGGCCGCCCAGACGCCCGTCTTGCGGAGGGCCTGCTCGAGCGGGGCGTCGGCGTCGGCGCCGGCGTATCTCCCGAAGGGGTCGAGGTTGCGCCGCGCCGTGCCGCGCAGCCGCACGCCGTCCTGGGGCAGGGCCGTGAGCCGCCGGCGCACCGTCTCCCGCGGGAGAAGGGCCAGGTCCTGCGCGTCAATGGTGATGCTGCCCCCGCGAATGTCGAGCAGTCGCGCGAGGGCTAGCACGAGCGACGACTTGCCGCTGCGGGATGATGTCTGTCAGAATGGGATTTCTCTAGTGAATTTTTTTTAAAGGGCCACCTACCTCCCGGAGCGCCCGCACACGCCGACTTTCTGACCGGGCTGAATGGTCAGCGACACCCCCTTTAGGACGGGCTCGGACTCGTCACTGGCGGGAGTTAGTTTTTCTCGGCCGAGGTTCTAGATAAGGGGCCCAATACGTGCCTGTACGCGGCGACGAGGTTCCTCAGCGCAATGGCCCCCCGGTCCGGCCACGCGGGGGGCAGGGACGCGTGTTTGCGATGATGACGTGCCGGCCCGTCCTCGTCGGGGGTGTTGCCGGCGAACCACTTGAGGCGGGCGACGGCGCCGAGCGACGTCTCCAGACGGGTCCACTGGTCGACGGCCTCGGCCAGCGTCTGGTTGAAGCCGATGAGGTTGACCATGGCGAGGCCGACGGCGGCGCTGCTGCTGCTGCTGCCGCCCGCCCGGAGCGCCAGGGCGACGAGGACCAGCGCGACGCCAGCGACAAACAGGTCCAGGACGACCTGGAGCCAGCGCTGGACGCAGAACATGGTGTAAAAGGGCCGTTGGGAGGCGTCGAGGCGCCGGTGGTTGTCGGCGCGGAAGGCGGGCGCCCAGCCGAAGGCGCGGATGGTCGGCAAGCCCGCGAGGGTTTCGGCGAATTGCGTGTAGAGCGGGGACTTGGCCTCGAGGTCGAGCAGGCGCAGCTGGCGCGACGTGCGGAGGTAGTACTTCTGGATGAGGTACAGGGCCAGGAAGCAGACGGGGATGGCGGCGGCGACGGAGGATGCGCCGGAGGCGATGAGGCCGGTTTCCGCGAGGGCGCGGAGGGAGACTGGGGGCATTGATTGGTTAGGGGTTTGGTTATGGAGAGGATGACAGTACGTACGCGTCGTGACGTTGAGAAAGGCCATGGGGAGGGCGTTGTCGATGAGCGTCATGTCTTGGCTGAATCTGGAGTCGGGAGTTTAGCACATGTGCGAAGTGGAGTGAAGGGGAGGACGACGGACCGGTTGAGCGTGATGCCGCTGTCTGTGCTGGCAAAGAAGTGTAACGGCGCCCTTGTTTTTTTGTGCCCGTTAGCTCGAGGTGAAGTTTGGGGGGTTTGGCGTGCGTACCGGACGACGCATCGGAGGAGCATGTCGTGAAGACGGATGGCCGACTTGGGAACCCCGACGAGCGAGTAGTACCTTTGGCTTTGTTAGTCGGCAGGACAAGACGAGGAGATTGGAGCGCGGCAGGCATCACCCCATGTTGAGGGCGCCGAATGTCGTGGATGCGAGCGCAAAACCAATGTAGCCAGCCATGTAGGCGTAGTCTGTCGGCCCTGTGCCCTTTTGCGTCCAGAGCTTCAGCCAGACCTCTGCGTGACGGTTAGCTATTGACTCTCTGGTGTATTCCAAATGACAACGGGGTGCTGGGCAACCCACGCGGCATCTTGACCATGGCGGTGTGCAAGACGCTCCCAACCAGCAGCATGACCATGGCCACTGTGCCCAGGGACCGCACGTAGATTCTGTAGCAGTCGAGGTCGCCCGTCTGCCGGCACAGGTCGGCTTCCGTCTTTCGAGATGGATCGGCAGCCGCCTCCTGGGAGACCTTGGCCGGTTCGAGCCCGGCCCCGTCCGGGCCGGAGACGGTCGTGGTGCTGTCCGTGTCGCTCTCCAAGATGCCCCATTCCGAGGGATCGACTGAGTTGAAGCGCACCTGGTTCCGGACAGTGGTCCTGTCGCCGAGCACGGTAATGTGGTCAGCCGCAGGGAGGAAGTTGACTTTTTTCACAAAGCGTCAGTCTCATGTCCAAGAGATTTTGTAACCGGGCAACCGCAAGCGCACCGTGGTTCGTGGCCATGATGACGGTCGCATTCCACCGCCGAACGAGGCCGTCTCTGCCCAGGACGCGTTGGAAGACGGCTCTGGACGTAGTGCTGTCCAGGCCGCTGAATACGTCGTCGAGGAGGAGCACACTGCGCCGGGAGTATACCGCGCGCGCAAGGGCCTGGGTTTTCCAAAAACGTCAAAAATCTCTTGCTTGTGCTTGGATGTTGGCCCGACTTACAACCCGCTGTTTCTGGCCACCGCTCAATGCCACGCCTCCGGAGCCGACAATGGTAAAGTCCCGCGCGGGCAGCATGGAGATGTCCTCGTCCAGGGCGCAGGCTTCGATGACGGTGTGCAGCCACGCCTCGTCGAGGGGGGACTGGGCCGCGATGTTGTCCCGGATAGAGCAATTCTGCAGCCACGGCGTCTGGTCGCAGTACGCCATGGAGGACACGTCGGCGACGAGCCGGCCCCTTGCCAGGGATAGTTCGCCGGCAATGGCCTTGAGCAGGGACGACTTGCCGCAGCCTACGCGGCCGACAATCATGGACACGGTTCCGCGTGGGAAGACCATGCTGATGTCTGCGAGGACTTTGACATTCTCCCCGACGGTAAAGGTGGCGCTTTCGATGGCCACGGCCGGGATGGAAGGGTCCAGAGACGGGCGGGCTCGCGCCTCGAGTGCTGCAAGCGCAATGTTTGACGCTGGATCCGCGTCCTTGGACGCATCGTCCACGGGGGGCAGCGTGATGGACGAGAGGCACGCGGTAGACGGGGTAGAGGAGGCGGTCGAGGGTGCCATTTCCCGCAAGTCTCTTCTTTCGTCCATGACGAGGAATGCCTGGAGCCGGGAGAAGCAGCCAATGGCGCCAAAGAGCTGCACGATGGAAATGAGGATATTGACAAGGGGTGTCTCGGCGATGCTGATGATGGACAGGGAGGTGAAGGCCTCGGCCACCGTAAGCCCCTCGTCCGCCTTGGTCCAGAAAATGGCGGCGACGATGACAATGACGGGCGTGAGGTCTTCGGATGCCATGGCTAGCAAAGGGGGGGTCAGCGCCCTCGAGTGCGGGTATCAAGAATCACAAATGGGCAGAAGGGGCATCTTTTACCAAGACAATTGAGTTGGACTAGTATCCATCGAAATCTGACGGCCAGCTTGAGTTCGTGAATCCGGAGAGTCTGCAGCGAGTCGTGGAAAAGGACCGTCAGGCCCATCATCTTGACGCCCTTGATCTGGCTCAACATTGTCGAGACGGAGCCGACGCGCTCCTGGATGGCCTTGTTCCATTGCACTCGGGCCGGGCCCATGGCCGGGGAAATCAGCGCACCGGCAGCAGAGGTACCTAGTCGAGACGGTCAGTGACAGAGCAGTCGAGGCAGAGGGGGCCTGGTAGTCTTTACAGAATGCAGGGATCAGGATAAAGAGGCTGGGGATGCCAACGTTCCTATACAGCAGGTATATCGCCAGGGGGATCTCGATGAAACTCGCCCATATGTCGTGGATGGCATCGCCCGACATGACAATCGACTCGATATCCGTGCTCATCAAAGTCACCGGCGCCGAGTCCCTGACGGAAGACGCTTCCAGCCTGAGCGTCTTTTTAAACACCAACGAGGCCAGGCCGCCCCGGTACATGGTGAGAAGCTGGTACGTCATGTGGCGATATGCGGCGCTGCACACCGCAATGCCGACGTACACGAGGACGGTGGCGCCGACAAGGCTCGCAGCGACTTGGGCCGTCTGCTGCTCCCCGGGCGCGCCGACAAAGTCGACGACGGCGTTGATGAGAAACGGCTGGGCGAACGTGAAGCCGGTAAAGAGGAGCCGCGGGAGGACGCCGGCCAGGAACTGCCACTTGTACGCCAGGAACGTACACTTCATAAGGGCCCAGCTGCCGGTTTTACCGTCTTTTGGTTCCATCTAAGTCAGGGTGAGTCGTCCCAGGGAGATGAAGAGACTGGCAAGGGGGGGGCCGGGGTACACACCATTGTCCCAGACGCTCTCCAGCCGACGCAGGAGCCTGGCCGAGTCGAACTTGTCCTCGATGGGACCGACATGGTCGGCGGCAAGCAGCGTCTTTGCTCCGACGAGGAGCAGAGGGTTGAGCCACCAAAAGACGCCTCGGCTCACGACGCCCGCGGCCGCTTCGTCGGCCGTCGTCTTGTCCCTGCGCGCCGGGTCCTTGGGCGATTCTTCGAGGGTTAGCAGGGCGGCTTTGACGGCGAGGGAGGCTAAAGACACGCTGCCAATGGCAGCAAGGCCCGGCCGCGTGAGGTAGGTCCTTGCGGCGGCGGTGTCGAGGAGCGTCGAGAGGAGGAGGTACAGGTTCAGCAGGACAGACGGCCTGACCGACTTGTAGTGCTCTGCCCATGACAGCGCGCAAATGGCACCGGCTTCCACGACGCCAATGACTGCTTCTGCGATGGACGTCTTTGTCCTGGGCGTGGATGGCAACGACCACAGGGCGACGAGGGCAAGTTGCAGACAAGAATAGACGGCGATGGTGGCCTAAAGCGTGTTTAGTAGGAGACCGTCTTTTCACGTCAGTGATGACTTGGCGGGATTCAACAGTGCGCACCTGTTTTGCCAGGAATAAGTTGCGCGAGCGCACAATTGTATCACGGCGTACGAGGGTCCAAGTGCGCAGCGGCGCGACAAGAATGAAGATGGATGCCGGCAGCAGGGAGAGAATGCTCTGCTCGAAGAGAATGGTAAAGTCAAAGACGCCCGGTAGACTCGGGCCAAAGTCGTTGTCGGTATGTGCCATGATCCGAATACCAACGGGTTGACACCCAACAGTTTGTTTGTTCGCCCCTTCTACTACCAGGTCTTTAGATTGGCAACGTTTGTAAAACGAGAAAGAGAGAGAAAACCTATAGGTCTCAGAGCGACAGTAAAGAGAGAAAAAAAAAGCTCGCCAGGGGTTAGAAAACATACATGGTTGAATGCGGCTAATAGACAGGGTGTCATGATACCTTATTTTCCAAAGCGCAGACAAGCACGTATATTTGTCGCAGTAATGACAGGCCCAGGGATGTCAGCCGCCGTCAGACGGGGCAAACAGGAGCCTTCTCCGCAAGCCCGCGTCAATACACGGATGGAAACCCCGGCTTCACCAAGCATCGTGACGGCGGCTCTCGGGCCTTCAGGGTGGTCAATGGTCATTCACGTGGCCGCCGCATGTTGATTCCGAGACTAACAGCATCGAGTTTGTGAGTCTTGCGGGGCAGTGCTTTACGGGGCAGATGACCTTTTTCTTTGCGCTCGGCGCCAGATGTTTCGTTTCCATGGCCGCGTCGAGCCCGACTCTTGCCGGCTCATGCTTGTGAGCCAAAGGGGAAGCGTCGGGTGGAAATGTCAAGTTTGCGTGGTCCACTTGCGCGGTGTCGGACTGGGGCGGCCATGCAGTGGGGACGGACGCTGCCGTTGGTGCACATGTGAATTTTTAATTTTTTTTTTTTTCAATGTCAAGATGGGTATTGAGCATCTCGGCGTTTTGGCTTCCGTTTTGGGGTTGCCGCCGCCAAGCCGTTTCCCCGTTCCGACGGCTGCCGCTCCCGTCTTGGCTTCGGGGCCGCGGCCAGTCCGCGCCGGAGTGGAGAGGCAGTGTCCGGAGTCTCGACAGAATCGGTTGCCGTCAGTCCTTGTACCTGGTTGCAACTTCGCAGTGAGTCGCACAACGACCTTGGGCAGTTCGTCCATGGGGTCGTAGCCAAACGAGACTGCGACGTCCGGTCATGATGCGCCGATTTGTCAGATTGATGAAAAATATAATAAAGAGTATAATGGTAAAGATGAAATTAATCCCCATGTTGTGGTTGTTTTTTGTACACATCTGCGACAAGGTGTTGTAGGGTGGTCAGCTCACTATGCACTCACGTGGACCAGACTTCTCTGTATAAATTTTAGTTATGTAAGCTTGGCAAGTCTCGCAGTTGGAGCAGCTAAGCTGAGCTAGGCCGAACATTATGAAATGACGTAGTTGCTATTTTTTCCTTGACCTAAAGGAGACTAATAAATGTCCCAAATCGTGATATATGCACTGTCAAGAGCACTGTCAAGCCTGCAACCATCTTCAGGTGGAGATGCATGCTCGTATTGGTGCAAATGCCATTGAACCAATCGTAGCCGGGACCAGACCGCAAAGCGTCGAGTATGCGGCTATCCATAACTGGGAGGACAAAGGCCTGCCTCCTCTCCAGTCAATGTCATCATTCACGCATATCCGCCGCACCAACACAAAGTAATAAATGCCAGTTTCTTCAACCGCCCACCATCCTGCCTCCCGGCCACCCCTCGACGCCAACCCAGAGGCCATCCATCAATGGCCACAGACAGCCCGCAGCCAGCAGGCCAGACACACCCGCGGCCACCGACCCCAGGCCACTTCCACCCGTTCCCCCGCCTCCCCAGCGAGCTCCGGTCCAAGATCTGGCACGCCTCCTTCACACCGCGCGTCGTCGAGTTGCACGGCCGCCGAGCCCACTACGCCGACGACTTCAAACACCACGGCAGCGCGCCGAAATGGCAAAGCGGCTGCAACAACCCGGCCGCCCTGTCCGCCACGTCGGAGTCGCGGGCCGCCGCCCTCCAGCACTACCGCATCAAGCTGCCCCTCGCGACGGCGGCGTCGTGCGACCGCGCCGGCGATAGCGTCGCCCACCCCCACCGCGTGCTGTACGTCGACCCGGCCGCCGACACCGTCGTCGTGCTCGGCGACCTGGACTACTACCGCCTGTCGCTGCTCCTGCTGGACATTCGGCGCCGCGACCCGGCGGGCCAGGGGCTGAGGCGGCTGGCCATCAGCGCGCGGTGGACGTGCCACCAGGGCGCGGGGACGTCGATCCGCGCCCTGGTGCGGAACATGTTTCCCGAGCTGGTGCAGATGGTGGTGTACATGTACGACGAGGAGCTGCCGCCGGCGGATTGGGCGAATGGCGTGTGCGCGCTGCGCGACTGCAGCGACAAGGAGTACTACAAGCGGTATGCCATGGGGAGGGGCCAGGAGATGAGGGACGGCGATAAATGGATCGTCGTGGGGGAGAAGGAGGTGAGGGTCATGGATCTCGACTTTGAGCGTGGATGGTAGCCGGGCGGAAAAGTCGGCATCATCTCCTGCCAATCATTGAGGCTCGGTTTCAGACATGACCAGGCGATGGATGAACGGGTACATTGATTTCTCAGTTCCCTTCTGCCCGGCCAAAGGCCTACACTGTAAATAACCAAACCACAGCTTCCCGTGTTCTGAAGCATGCGTGTCCCGCGTTGATTGCATTCATGCCCAGCATATATACAGTCCGGCTCGTCGCAAGACCCATCCCGCCCGCTGCTACAATGAAAATTGCACATGCAAAAATGAAAGAAGAAGAAAAAAAGCTTCAGCCGAGCACCCAAGGCCATGCTATCAACCCCCTCCAACAAGCCCCTCCATCACGAGACCGCCGCCAGCAGCCTTCCTCCTTGAAACCTCCACCTCTTCCAGCGGAAGCTTGGACCCTGGGAGAGGTGCCATGATGCGTTCTCTGTGCCACGGGCCGACAAACATGCCCTCCGGGTCCACGCCGTCGCGTATCCTCCGAAACGCCGCCAAGCTCTCGCCATACATGGTCTCGATATCAGGCCGATACGTCTCAAAGTTCTTGGCCCAGTGCGGCCGGCCGCCCATGTCCCTCATCAACCACTCAAACGCCTGGTAGTAGCGGTCGCGGCACGGCGGGTCCCGCCAGTACGGCCGATACAAGGTGGCGTTGAGGTACAGCGTCGGGCCGTCGGGGACAGTCGGGTCCAGGTACGGACGGAGGTTGGAGGTGAGGCTCGTGTCGCTCACCCGCACCTCGACCGGGGCGTGCACGTACAGCCCGTCGGCCGAGAAGGGGATGCCGTGCGCCACGTAGTCCGGGTCGTCGGGCGTGAGGCGGTTCAGCCAGGAGCTGAGTCGCCGCAGCGCCTCGGGCCCCCTGTGCAGGGGGATCGCCCACTCGTTCACAAACTGTGAGTAGAGGCAGTTCATCAGCAGCGCCCTTCGGCTCGGCTGGACGGCCGTCGTGGCCGACCCGTTGGCGAAGCCGTACTGCATGCCGAAGACGAACCACTCGACCCAGGGGAGGATCCGGGGGGCAAACTGCGCCAGGTAGAGCAGGTTGTGGTAGACGTAGTACCCCAGAGATCCGTCGTAGTAGCTCGCCGGGGGGTCCTGCTCGGGTTCCGCGGTTTTGTCTGCCTGCCACACGACGGCGCGTCTCGTGTAGGGGAACCACCACACCCTGACAAACTCGCTCTGCGTCCACAGGTCGAGCGGCCATCTCTTGAACAGCTTGTAGTCGGTGTCGATGGTCTGCGTCCACTTGAGCTTGAAGGCGGGGACCGCGCGAAGCGTGACCTCGGTGATGATGCCCAATGCGCCGAGAGACAGGAGGGCGGCTCGAAACAGCTCCGGATTCGACTCGGCAGAGCAGAGTTTCGTTGTCCCATTGGCCAGTGTGATTCGTAGAGATTGCACATCTTCAGACATGAGGCCATGGCGCACACTGCTCCCGTGGGTTCCCGTCGAAATGGCGCCGGCAATGGACTGCTGGTTGATGCTCCCCAAGTTGGGCATGGCAAGACCGTGACGCTCCAGCTCCTCGCACAGGGCGTACAGCCGTATGCCGCTCTCCATGGTCACCAGGCCCGTGTCCGTGCTGACGGCAAGGATCTTGTTGAAGCGGTCGAGGTTGACCATCCAGCTGGAGGTGCAGGTGATGTCGGAGGGCGAGTGGCCGCAGCCGGTGGTGACGATGCGCCGGCGACATGTCTGGGCGAGAGAAACAACCTTTTCCACCTCGGCGAGGGTCTCTGGCTGGATGTAGAGCTCGGGGATCGAGGAGAAGGTCCTCGCCCAGGTTCGATGGACGTGGTGCGGTTTCGCGCGGAACGCAACGCCGTCGGCGTTTTGGCCTCGCAGCTCGGATTCCGCCGCGGGATGCATGACGCGGGCTCTGGGAACGAGAAAGCAAGCAGTAACCGTGGGGTATTGCACAAGAACGAAATAAAAATGCCAGCAAGCTGACTGCTCGCCGCGGTGGTGCAGGGGCAGGGTGCGTTCCGGCGCACGGCAAAAAGTTGAAATGTTGAGAGAGAAATCTGCTCAGAGTTTATCAGATGCGGCGGGTCGAGGCCGAAGTGGGACCAGAACCCTTCAATGTTGCAGATGCCAGACGTCGGTCTTCAGACAAGGCGCTCACGCCTCATCAGGACAAAGAAAGAGCCATGAGGACAAGTTTGCGCAAGGGCAGGCAGTTGGTCCGGATTTGTCATGGAAATCAAGCGCGTCATGACGGACGGCGGCGGACAAGTTGGCCCTTTATTTTGGTGGCGGGGCAATTGAGGCTCCGAGCCGACATCGACTCATCTCCAAATGTTTGGTTGAAAAAAAAAAGGAAATGGCGACATGGTGGGGTCCGGCCACGAGCTTGCGCAGATGGCGGGCCGGCTTTCTTGCAGTGTCGATCGCAGGGTCCTGCCGACGCCTCATCGGTTCTTAGTAATAAAGTGACATTAATGAGCTTGTCCTGGCTTGATACTGCGCCTTGGGCCAATTGGAGGCCCCCATTGAATTGTCAAGTGACGGGCCAAGGTGCAGGCCAATCAGCAAACAGTAGAGCGAATGTCTGCATTGTGCACCAGATTTACCCGCATTACGACGATATAATAGTTATGCATCGACATAATTTTATCAAAATCAAGGACGCAGCATTTTTTGGTGGACCCGCGCAACTGGCATTGGCTGCACATACGGCGTACTAGTTGGCATGTACGGAGTAGCAACAGCATCCACACCCTATTCATCAACCGTCGACACATGCAACAATAAACACAGTCTGGATATGATACCCGTCACCACTGACTTGATCTATTTCCATGACAAGCTACCTAGCTACTGGATTCTTGGTGCCATTGCCATGTCTCGCGCACAATTCCGCCCTTGCCGCATTTTTTTTCTTCAACAAGTACACCTGTAGACCAAGTACGGAGTACCCCGTACGGAGGCGACTTAATGGTCGCCGGGCGCATCCGGAGCGGGGATCGGGCCGAGCGGCTGTTCGGAGCACTCGCCAACAAGCCCGGTCGGAAGGCCGCCGCTGATAGCCACCACGTTGGAGCCGCAGTTGCCAACCCGCGCCACGTGGATGTTCCTGCGTGCCGAGTCGTACACGACATAGGCCCTGCGCAGGAAATGACCGCCGATCCAAACATCTTGCCCAAATCGCCCAAATTAGTCCACGTACAAGGTTCCACAGGGGGGGGGGTTCTCCAACGGCTCTCCTTACCAGCAGGGTAGTTTCCCGAAATAATGGCCACCGGGCAGTTGCCTCCCGTCTTCAGCTGCGGAATATTCATCTCAAAGTCCTTGACGGGAATCGTGATGGACAACGTGTCGCTCATGGCCAGCGTGAGGCGAGCATCCCGCATCAAGGTGCAGTTGACGACGGGGACGCTGCTGCCCTGGGGGACCGTGGCTCCCAGCGCCGCCACGACCTGGTCGTAGAGGGCCTTTTTCAGCGCCACCGCCGGAGACCCCGAGTCGAGTCCGATGGTCAGGCCTTGGCCCTGGATGACTTGGTCGGCGTCGGTGCCGTCAGACACCGAGATGGACTTCATGTTGACGACGTAGCTGCCACGTACGTACGGATGGTTAGTCTCCCCGAGGCACAGCTGTGAGGGATTTATACGAGTTTTCCCTCGTCACTTACTGGTTTGATGTCTGAGACGCAAATGGGAACGTTTCAAGCGGGCCGGCAAACTTTTTGGTGTCGTAGCCGCCAAAGGTGATGGCGCCCTTGCCATTCCCATCCACACTCATGCTAAAGGCCGCGTCGGAAATCACCTTGTTATCCAGCATCTTCTTGAGGATGAACTCGTTGGCGTACGAGTTCTTGGGCCCGGGCGCCCTCAGGCCGAGGATGCCGACGTTGCGCCCTACGCGGGTAGGCCATTTCTCGAGGTTGGCAACACCAAACTGCAGCTCGCCCAGCGAACGACCTAGTATACACTAATGTGTTGGGCTCTGATTTTCTTTCCTTTGGGTATTGGATATATAATAACGTACCTTTTATGGATACCACGTCGGCACTCACGTTCCAGAGAACGAATTCGTTCTGGCCGTATTGCGAGCCGTATTCCTTATTGAGCTCGCGCCGGCTGGTGCTGCGGTCCTTGTCGAAGTAGACGGATGCCGGCTCATCTCTTACCTTGCCGGCGCGCACCTGCGGCACCCAGAACAGGTCGGAGCCCGTGTCTGGTTCTACAATGACCGTCTGCGCCGGCGTGCCCAGCTCGAGAGGCATGCCGAAGCCTACTACCGGCCGGCGGCCGAGGAAGCGGTACACTTCCAGGTCGGCTTGGGCCTGGCGCTTTGACAGGTCGGCGTCCTGTGGATCAGGGGTGACGGGGACCAGAGGCAGGTGTAGGACGCCGGCTGGAGTCTCATTGGCGTTGTCTACGGGCGCCGCGAGAGACTGGCCAGCGAGAAGGAGGAGAGGGGCGTACGAGTGGCGCATTGTTTTTGCAAGAAGAATGATGAATCTGTGGATGGGTGTCGCTGCTTTGCAAGAGCGTGAAAATCAATACCGTGGACTTGCGATGGAGAGACGGTGATTTATAGGATGAATGATGAGCAATAATGGTTGGCGGTTGCAGATGATTCTCTACGAGCCGAACTGGTATTTTGTATGTTATATACGTACTTTTATCGCCGTCTTGTAACCTGCTCATGTCGGCTTTACACGATTCTCTATAGTCTATAGTCTATAGTCTATAGTGTCTTCAATGTTTATGCTCTGCCGGGGTTGTTTCATGGGTGAACCCTTGTGGACCCGTTTATATGCCATTGATAGATTATTATCCCGGGCCCCTTGCTTCAAACTCAATCGACATCTAGGTTTGAGCTTAAGTAAAAGCCCGATGCTTGGCGCGTCAGGAGCGGGCTGCACGCTACGTTGCACCCGGCTCGATTTGCTCCCTCTGCCATGCCGCTCGTTACGGCGCCCATGAACAAGCGTGATGGCAACACAAATCCCATTCCTACTAGCCACGTTGGCGGCACTCCCGAGCCCACTGGCTACACCAGACCTTATTCCCTCAGATTTCGTGGCGCCCAGTGGGCCCTGTCAAAGGGCGTTTCATCCCAAGATCCCGGCAGTCTCCCGAGCTATCGGCGTTGGCTCCACGACGTCATTCGCCGTCGGCATGTCTACCGGGGGAGGCTTACAAATTTGATGCTGGTGAGGCCGGAACAAAGCCTCCGTGTACACCCGGGAACTGGCTAGCTCGCGCCCTGCTCGGTGGCATTAACAGGCTACCCTGATAGTCTGTACCGGGGCTCATCAGTTGATAGCAGTGTCTGATGTGGTGACTGGACGGTAGCAAGGTTGCGCTGAGCCGAATATGGAAGCTGGTCAACGTGGCCTGCGCTTGCAAAGTCTTGGCTGGTTCGGCGGGCCAGCCGAGTCAGTCGACATGACTACAGCTACGGGAATTCAATATTGTCGCGCTCGAGCGCCTATATAGGGCTGTTGATGAATAATATGCTCTTGACGCCAGAGCAGTGACCCAAGATACCGAGGGTCCCATCTGGGAGCATGTCAACGGTAGTACAGGTGGATAATGCTGGTCTTATACGGCCCGTTAGATAATGCATTGATTGTGAGAATTGCATGTTTCGTTACCATGACGTCAATAAAATTAAAAGAGAGCGGATTCGGCCAAGAGTGAGCCAGGCCGCCCTGCTTGTTAGCCGTCTTATGCATGTCGTCTTATATGGGAATCGTAGGCAAAGCGGGATGAAATTAGTGGCCGAGTAGAGTGAAACGGCATATTGACAAGTAATAAGCTGTGTGCAGCTTCCATGTCCCGCTTTACATCTTTAATATGATGTATAATACGGGCGTCCCCTCGGCTTTAATTGGTTAACAGAAAAATACTCTTTGGCAACTATAGCATCACGAACCTTGTAATTTAGTGTTTTTAATATCAAAAGCCGGCCGCAACCCAAAGCTCGCCACAGGCGACCCCCGGAGGCTTAATGTAATTATGAGCAGGATCTCGCCCGCTTTGCCTGCCCCTAAAATAGTATACTGAGTGTGCTAGCAACATTTTGCAATCCTCGTCATATGCCCTCAACTGCTCCATCTGCATCTTGACAATGGAGCAAGTGCTGCACGAGCATCCTCATCCAGCGCCTCGGCGCCTTCACCGTTCTCATTTAAACAATCAGCAAAGAGCTTATCAACATCAAAAGGTTTCCTCGCCGCGTAGTTGAACCAAAAAGCGTTTCGTAACCCACGAGTCGTGCATAAGACTAGAAAGAGAGTTCTCAGTGCACAGCATTCCTCTGGACCTCTCAACCCGTTTCATGACTTGTAGAAACTGTTCCAAGCTGACAGAAACTCGTCCATGCTGTGACGCCGAAAAAGGTACGAATCTGGTCCGACCAGTAGCAATCACCACGGCGGGTCCGATGCGAACTGGCTTGGCATGGCATTTGTAAATTCGAGGTTGAGGACGGCCGTTATGCGGAGAGATTTCGGATCCACAAGTATATTCTAGGGCCGAAGGTCGTCACAAAACAGTTTAAAGGTGCCATTATCGTGAATGCAGTGCTTGTCAACTAGGCGCGCAAATAGATGACGTGCAACGTATTGCTCCTCAGCTTCAGTCGCGGTGGACGAGAGGTTACGCTGGGTGAAGAGATGAGTTAAATTTTCGTCAGAGAGGTGCGTGAAGTAGCCACTTGCAGATTCGAATGGACCAGTGGCCAACTCATCCAGAGGATAGAATGCTGTTGTTGCCAATTCGTTCATGCTGTAGGTGAGGGGCCGTCTAGTGACGGACCACGTGTCCAAACTTGGGTCCTTGGAGACTGCTCTAATACGAGAAAAGTCGAATTGAAACAGCTGGAGTAGGATGTTGGTAATTTGCTCAAATACGGCATCCAGTATTGTGCTATCAATGTTTGGATTGAGATAGATCTTTGCAGGAACAGCCGGGTCTTTAAGAATATCACATAAATGAACTCCCTTGATAAACTCTGAGATGATAAACGGTCTAAAGTGGTACAGGCTGTCCTTGGTTAAGCCCCAACTTAATAACCGTGGTACAGGGATATTCGTGTATGTTCATGGAGGAACTTGATGATTTGAACCTCATTGGTAACCTTTTCGTCCCTAAAGGTTGTGTGTCCAGGTCCGGGGAATCGAATAACGGCGTCCGCGCCTGCATCGTTAAACATGACTCGGAGGCAGAAATTAAAAGAGCCCTCGAACCAGTCAATAACCTCCCCGTCATCACGGTCTAGTCGACAGGCAACGAAGAATGCAACTTCAGAATGAGCTCCAAGAATTTTATCCTTCCACTTGTCCCATTGGGCATCGCCCGCTTTTTCGGCTATCTCGTCGAAACCATTCATATTCACAGCGATTAGACCTCTGTTGTTTCAGGGAAGGGCATGACGTGAAGGAGTAAACATTGAAGCGTTGCGAGTTCAAGCGCTGTGCCTGACAAAGGCGGCGTGGGTTGTACTTGGCGAGACCTTCGTTGCTGGTGTCTCGTGCCAGTACACTCTTTCATGATTCCAAGCATAAGATGGCAGATCAACCACAACTTGAGGAGATTCCACCAAGTCTTGTTCCCGATTGACCTTGGCAAGCAAAATTGGAATGCCAGTGGCCCACAGGCTTCCCACTGCCTTGAGAGCAGTCGTGACAGCATCTTCTTTTCGAACCAGCAAAGAAGTATAAAGAAGCTCTGAAGGCAGCTTTGCGTCGATGCTTTCCATTATCTGCACCAACGGGGCCTTTAAAGCAGCGTGAGGCCCAACTTCAAGGAGTGCATCCCACTTTACGGTTGCTTTGCGTCCAGCACGGCGCCCTGACGACCCAACGAGAAGGTTGACTGGAGACGGCTTCCGAAAATCGTACTGTGCCGCACATGTTTCTGATCCAATACGACTTGCCAACCTCAATGGGATCAATGAATAGAACATGGGAATCTTTGCTTCCTGGTTCGCGCCTCCAACACCAGCCTCAACCATGGCGCGCAGACAATCATCTGCAACCATTCGCATATGAGGAGAGTGGTATGCCGGCACAACGCGAAGCTTTCGTGCGAAATTACCATCTTTGGCGATGCTCTGCTCAAGAATATCAACAAATTCGGCGTCTCCCGAGAGCGTAACGCTCTTCGGGCTATTGACACAAGCCGTAACAACAGTTTCAGAGGGCATGGTAGCCAAGTATGCTTCGGCTTCTTCCTCCGATATGCCAGCCGCCAACATGGCGCCGGCTTTGGGACCTCGAGAGACCATGCCTGAGTAGACGCCTCGGATAAAAGCGACCTTGACAGCGTCCTCGTGAGACAGTATTTCGGCTGCATATGCAGCAGCTATCAAGTTATAATAATATTAGGCTCTTACACAGCGTAGAACTCTGACATTTCAGCACTTAGCAATTTCACCGCTCGAATGTCCAACGACGGCCTTCGGTCTAATATCCCACTCGCGGAGCAAATCGACCAAGGCGATTTGAACGACGGTGCATATCGGCTGACTGTATTCTGAGCTCTCAATCTTGCTTCCCTCTGTCTGTTGTATCTCAGTTTCCACATCGAAGGGGCAGCGCAATGACTCCAGACAAGCTTTGCTTCTCGCGACGCTCGCCGCAAAAGTGGGAAATTCGATCAACTGTCGTCCCATGCCCGCCCACTGAGCACCTTGTCCAGTGAATACGAACGCGACTCGATTCTGCTTGGTTGAGCGCTTGAACCGGGGCAATGGTCCCTCCAAACCTTGCACAAGCTCTTCCGTTGATTCAGCAACTACGAAAGATCTATAATCAAATAAAGACCGTCGAGTTGCAAGCGTATATGCTACATCTGAAAGGTATGTTGCTGCATTCGTAACGTCGTTGATGGCTTTGTCAGATTTCCAGTACGATCCAAGCGATTTGCCCAGTCGCTGGATTCCGGGCTCGTCGCGTGAGCTCATGATAAAGAGCTTCTTCTTCTTCTTCTTCTTCGGCTTCTTTGTCACGTCGATGCCGTTTTCATCACCATTCATAATTTTGTCTGTAGGACTGTTTGTGATGTCGCTCTTGCTGGCAGGATTCGATTCGAGATACTTTGTGTTATGCAGCGTTGAGTGCTCCCCATTCAGGCCTTTAGCTTTCATGTAGTGATGAGCATCGTCGAGAATGATATGCGCGTTAGCACCGCCAAAACCAAACGAGTTTACGCTCACCCGACGGGGTCCATGTGTCGGCCATGCCATAGTTTGCGCCGGTAATACGATATTCCAATCAGCGAATCTCAGCTTGGGGTTAATTTTCCCAACTTCTGCAGTCGGCAGGAGGACACCTTTCTCAAGACACATGATTGCCTTGAACACACCAGCAAGACCTGCACAGCCTTCGGTGTGGCCAACATTCGGTTTGATGCTGCCTACATGAACTGGATTCCCGTGGCTTCTGCAGGCGCCAAATGTAGCAGCAATTGCGGAAAGCTCTATAGGATCCTAAAAAGTCGCATCGTTAGAGACCTTTCGGTCAAAGAAAGACTCATGACGTACCCCAACGGGAGTCCCGGTGCCGTGTAACTCAATATACTGGGTTTGATCCAGAGGAAGACCAGCTTTTCTATACACGTCACGAATCAGATCTGCTTGTGCCTCTGGACTAGGCATTGTGACACTGGGTGTCTTGCCGTCCACATTTGTCCCAGAACCCCGAATGACTGCTCGAATGGTGTCTCCGTCTCTAATAGCATCGCCAAGTCGTTTAATTACAAGACCACCGAGGCCTTCACCACGGCCGTAACCGTTGGCTCTATCATCGAATGTATGAGATATGTCGTCGGGGCTGAGCATGTGCATTGCCACTAATTGTTGCATGAAGTTGGGGTGAAGTACCACGCTAACACCGGCAACCAGAGCCTATTGCCACGAGTCAAATTAGCAACAGCTTTAAAAGTCCGTCTTTTGCTCACTAACCATGTTTGTTTCTCCAAGCCGAAGAGACTGGCAAGCCAAGTGCAGCGCGTAGAGACTTGATGAACATGCCGTATCCAAGGTCAGACTCGGCCCTCGAAGGTCAAAGAACCAAGAAACTCTGTTTGCTGTCATGGCTTCACTGCTCCCAGCTGCCGCCATGTGTGGCTCATCATAGATCTCGCGAGTGGATAATAGTTCGTAATCGCTCGTCATGCTACCAACGTAGACGCCTGTTTTAGTGCCCGCGACCTTATCCATTGGCAGACCGGCTTTGGACAGATTAGTACTCTACGCCTCAAATATAGTTTATAATAGATTCGGGACTCACCATTTTCAAACGCTTCATATGAAACTTCTAGTACAAGTCTTTTGGCGGGATCCATGCCTGCAGCCTCTTTCGCAGTGACTGAGAAGAACGGCGCATCAAACGCCGCTACATCTTGTTCTAGAAAGAAGCCGTGTGTGGTATTCAACTGATATCAACCAGATTTTGTTAGCAAAGCTGCTGTCAAATGTAAACAAAAGCACATGTGCTGATTTGACTTACAGAGCCTTTACGGTCCGGATCGGGATGGTACCAGGCATCCGCATGCCATCGTTCTTCGGGCACCTTGGCGTGGGCAGTTCGGGAGTTTTGCATCATATCCCAAAGGCCATGCAACGATGATGCCTCACCAGCGAGACGACAAGCTGCACCAACAATCGCGATGGGTTCAAGTGTAAGGGAACGGCCCCACTTT
>NW_011942215.1:269211-270888 GCF_000187425.2 Metarhizium robertsii ARSEF 23
CCAAGAATTTTATCCTTCCACTTGTCCCATTGGGCATCGCCCGCTTTTTCGGCTATCTCGTCGAAACCATTCATATTCACAGCGATTAGACCTCTGTTGTTTCAGGGAAGGGCATGACGTGAAGGAGTAAACATTGAAGCGTTGCGAGTTCAAGCGCTGTGCCTGACAAAGGCGGCGTGGGTTGTACTTGGCGAGACCTTCGTTGCTGGTGTCTCGTGCCAGTACACTCTTTCATGATTCCAAGCATAAGATGGCAGATCAACCACAACTTGAGGAGATTCCACCAAGTCTTGTTCCCGATTGACCTTGGCAAGCAAAATTGGAATGCCAGTGGCCCACAGGCTTCCCACTGCCTTGAGAGCAGTCGTGACAGCATCTTCTTTTCGAACCAGCAAAGAAGTATAAAGAAGCTCTGAAGGCAGCTTTGCGTCGATGCTTTCCATTATCTGCACCAACGGGGCCTTTAAAGCAGCGTGAGGCCCAACTTCAAGGAGTGCATCCCACTTTACGGTTGCTTTGCGTCCAGCACGGCGCCCTGACGACCCAACGAGAAGGTTGACTGGAGACGGCTTCCGAAAATCGTACTGTGCCGCACATGTTTCTGATCCAATACGACTTGCCAACCTCAATGGGATCAATGAATAGAACATGGGAATCTTTGCTTCCTGGTTCGCGCCTCCAACACCAGCCTCAACCATGGCGCGCAGACAATCATCTGCAACCATTCGCATATGAGGAGAGTGGTATGCCGGCACAACGCGAAGCTTTCGTGCGAAATTACCATCTTTGGCGATGCTCTGCTCAAGAATATCAACAAATTCGGCGTCTCCCGAGAGCGTAACGCTCTTCGGGCTATTGACACAAGCCGTAACAACAGTTTCAGAGGGCATGGTAGCCAAGTATGCTTCGGCTTCTTCCTCCGATATGCCAGCCGCCAACATGGCGCCGGCTTTGGGACCTCGAGAGACCATGCCTGAGTAGACGCCTCGGATAAAAGCGACCTTGACAGCGTCCTCGTGAGACAGTATTTCGGCTGCATATGCAGCAGCTATCAAGTTATAATAATATTAGGCTCTTACACAGCGTAGAACTCTGACATTTCAGCACTTAGCAATTTCACCGCTCGAATGTCCAACGACGGCCTTCGGTCTAATATCCCACTCGCGGAGCAAATCGACCAAGGCGATTTGAACGACGGTGCATATCGGCTGACTGTATTCTGAGCTCTCAATCTTGCTTCCCTCTGTCTGTTGTATCTCAGTTTCCACATCGAAGGGGCAGCGCAATGACTCCAGACAAGCTTTGCTTCTCGCGACGCTCGCCGCAAAAGTGGGAAATTCGATCAACTGTCGTCCCATGCCCGCCCACTGAGCACCTTGTCCAGTGAATACGAACGCGACTCGATTCTGCTTGGTTGAGCGCTTGAACCGGGGCAATGGTCCCTCCAAACCTTGCACAAGCTCTTCCGTTGATTCAGCAACTACGAAAGATCTATAATCAAATAAAGACCGTCGAGTTGCAAGCGTATATGCTACATCTGAAAGGTATGTTGCTGCATTCGTAACGTCGTTGATGGCTTTGTCAGATTTCCAGTACGATCCAAGCGATTTGCCCAGTCGCTGGATTCCGGGCTCGTCGCGTGAGCTCATGATAAAGAGCTTCTTCTTCTTCTTCTTC